>NW_007247109.1:284726-295531 GCF_000164805.1 Carlito syrichta
CGGCCTCCCAAAGCACGGGATTACAGGCTGAGCCACCGAGCCCAGCTGACTTGAAGCTTTAAAAAGCTCCTGAGCTGCTGGAGGGGTTGGCAGATGAGGAGGAGGAGGGGGGAAGTGGGAGGGGGAAAGGGAGGCAGAGGAGAGGCTGTGGGGGGAGGGAGCTGCCTCCAGGGGCCTGGTCATACTTTGGAGGGGGCAGTGATGGGGTTGGTCAGGCTTGAGAGAATCTACCAGAAAGTGGCGAGGAGAGGCTGACTGTCCTCACAGGACAGTCAGAGACCATGAAAGATCTCTCAGGGAGCAACCAAGGTGTCACCAGCTTTCCTCACCTCCTGATCTTGCTCAGTGTCAGCTTAATGTGCGGGAACTTCTCCCTGAAGGTCTCGTTCATGTCCTTCTTGAGGTCTGAGGGCTTCACATACTCAATCACTGTGGTCTGCAGAAAGCGAGGTGCTCAGGCCGGCCAGGGTTTGTAAACACAAACACAATGTAGCTTCAGAGGCACCCGGACAACCATAAGAACACATGGTCGCAGTGAGGAAGACCTGGGCTGCCCCGCCTGTGGCCCACCCTGCATGCCGCCCTGTGGCCCTAGCCCCAAGCCCAGGGCTGCTGCTGTTTCAGGCATGGGCACATCACCCTGGGTGGGTGCTGGCCCACAGCCTGCCCCATGTGCCCTGGAAGCTACACTTGGCGGGGGTGGGGGCACTCACCATGTATGATGCAAAGATGAGGACACGCTTGTGTTTGCCGCAGGGCCACTGTGGGTCATCCAGGAGGTTGGGGTTGTACTCCAGGGTGTCCCCCACATCACTTCCTGCAGGCAGAGGCCTCCTAAGCCACCAAGGCCTCCAGCAGAGCCCATGAAGCCTTGAGGGGAGGCTGGCCCACAGGGGTAGTGGGGTGTAGGGCAAAGTTCCTGGGGCCTGGGAGGCTCTAGTCACATGCTCCCACCCAAGGCCCAGGGACTGAAAAGACGTTCTGCAGGGGCCCTCCCTGCAGCCACCTGCGCACGTGGCTCCTCTGCACCACCTGGCTCGACTAAGCCCGGGCTTCTATCTGGACACTCCTCCCTGAGCTGCCCGACCTGACCCAGGTGCCATCCGCACAGAGGGCTGTGGACTCCAACGTGGCTGTGGGTGCTGCTGTCCCTGAGCCAGGGTTCAGGCACACAGGTCACACATCTTGTGCCACATTTTAAGGCAGGTGGGGCCAGGCATGGTGGCTCATGCCCATAATCCTTGCACTTTGGGAGGCTGAGAAGGGAAGAGAGCTTGAGCCCAGAGTTCAAGACCAACCTGGGCAACATAGCAGGACCCTGTCTCTATAAAAAATTGAAAAAAAAAAATTAGTTGGGTCTGGTGGTATACGCCTGTAGTTTCAGCTACTCAGGAGGCTGAGGTGGAAGGACTGCCTGAGCCCAGAAGGTCGAGGCTATGGTAAGCCTGAGTGACAGAGTAAGACCCAAAAAGGAAAAGGCACAAGGCCACCCATCCTGTGTCAGGGCTCAGGCACACAGCCTACCTAGCTCTGTGCCAGTTGGCACTGGCTTGGTGGGGATAGGTTTGTGTCTGGACCCCGGAAGAGCCCGGGGGATGCTGGGCCGAGGTGTGGGCAACAGGCTGTGGTTGTCACTCTTGTGTGTGACCAGGGCGTTGGTAGGGTACAGGAACTTAGCATAAGACACGACCTGGAACAGCAAAGGCATCAGGATCAGTTCTGCCACCCAAGCCCAGGAGGTTAAGGCCAGCCCTGCTTTCTTTGCCCACAGCAGGGAGGTCCAGACGTGTGCACATGGGCCTATGTGCAAAAGGAAGGAAAGAGCCCTTGGCTTGACGCTGTCCACTCATGTAAGAACGTAACCCTCAGCCCTGCTTCATCTAGATCTGCAGTAGCTTTATCCCACCTCTGAAGACCCAGGCTTCAGACCACCAGCAGGAGGTAGGTGGAGGGATGGCGAGCCTGCCCTGCGAGGAGGTGGCAGCGCTGGAGACAGTTATATGGCTCATGCCTCAGGCCACTTCTGCGTCAGGCTGCCAGAGCTGCTGACTGCTCTGCGCCATTTTCCCAGGCCCACATGGTCTGCGCCCTCCCACCCTTGCCACTGAGTGAGTCTAGGCTCACTGCATGGGCACTGCCACAGCTGCTCACTGCTCCACCGCACTGGGCCTGGCCACCTGGGACTTGCCTTTCCGTCTGCTCCCAGCTCAACGCCTTCCAGCTCGAAGACCATCTCGGAGGACACAGAGACACCGCCGGATGGGTGCCTCTGCTTCTGGCTATCCACTCGCAGGTCACTGCAATGCAGAGGGTAGCGGCTGCCACCTGCACAGGACTGGGGCTCCAGTCACGTGGCCCACCTGCCACTGCAGAGGTGGTCCTGGAACAGGAGCTGCACAGCCCCTTGTCCTCAGGAGGGCAGTACTGAGTGACCAAAGGGCAGTTCCACTATAAGCGTCACCTTTGAGCCCCCTTGCCCGTAACAGATACCAACCATTAAAACACCTGGGGAGGCCGGGTGCAGTGGCTTAAGCCTATAATCCCAGCACTTTGGGAGGCTGAGGCGAGAGGACTGCCTGAGCCCGTGGGTTTGAGACCAGCCTGGGCAACATGGTGAAACCTCATCTCTACAACAAATAAAAAATTAGCTGGGTGTGGTAGTGTGCGCCTGTAGTTCTGGCTACTTGGAAGGCTGAGGCAGAAGGATCGCCGGAGCCCAGCAGGTCGATGCTGGGGTGGCCGTGAGCATGCCACTGCACTCCAGCCTGGGCTACGGAGTAAGACTCCAACTCAAAATAAAGAAATAAATAAAACACCTGGGGGGCCAGGCATGGTGGGACATGCATGTAATCTCAGTGCTTTGGGAGGCCAAGGTGGGAGGATTGCTTGAAGCCAAGAGTTCAAGACCAGACTGGGCAACATAGTGAGAACCCGTCCCTATTAAAAAAAAAAAAAAAGAAAGAAAAAAAAGCCGGGCTTGTGGCTCAGTCTGTAATCCCGCGCCTTAGGAGGCTGAGGTGAGTGGATTGCCTGAGCCTGCGGGTTCGAGACCCACCTGGGCAGCGAGACCTCATCTCTACAATAAATCAAAAAATCAGCCGGGCATGGTAGCGCATGCCTGTGATTCCAGCTACTTGGAAGGCTGAGGTGGAAGGATCGCCGGAGCCCAGCAGGCGAGGCTGCGGTGGCCGGGAGTGGCCACTGCACTCCAATCTGGGTGACAGAGTGAGACTCTGACTCAAAAAAAACCAAAAACAAACAAATAAACAAAAAAAAACCTAGCCTGGGTGTGGTGGCATTTGTAGTCCTAGCTCCTTGAGAGGCTGAGGTGGGAGGATAACTTGAGCCCAAGAGGTCGAGGCTGTGGTGAGCTATAATTGTGCCACTGTAGCCTGGGCAAAAGAGCAAGACCCTGCCTCTAAAAATATAAAAACAAAACACACACATGCCTACCCTAGGGGCAGCACCCACCTTCCCCGAACCCCAAGCCAGCCTACTGGATGCACATAAGCCTCCACCTTGCAGGCGCCCATCCCGGCCACTTGGCTTGGATCTGAAAGCCACAGCTTCCCATGCCAGGCCAGAGGCTTCTCCACAGCTATTTTTAAGCCAGGATCACATAATACTATCCCCACTCAACAGCCATTTCCACCGTCCCTGAATTATGTACAGGATGTGACTGCCTGTCCTGCATATCACATCCACACAAGGGGGGGCAGCCCGGCAGTCCACCTATAGATGGCAGAGTTGACCCCCTGGCCCCTCCTGGGGCCTGAGGACCTGAGATGGCCATTTGGTACCCAAGAGCTATGGCAGAGGCTGCTGTGCTGGCCCTTGAGAGCCCTGCAGGGGCCCATAGAAGACACGGCCTTATCCTGGGGTGTGGCGTTTGCGAGGCCTCTGTGCTGGGTGAGGCTGGGGCTTTGCTCATGCGTGGGAGGCCATGGGGCTCTCACTACCTCAGGACCACTCACCTGATCCGCAGGCCTTCTCCATAGGGCAGGACCGAGAAGGCTGCGCACAGGGACCGCTTGGCGCAGATGAGCACGATCCTGTGGGGGATGGAAGGATGCAAGGTCTGACCAAGGCTGGAGCTGGTGGGGGCCGGGTCAGTGCTGCTCCCAGGGCCATGGGATTCTCAATGGAAAACTTCGTGCTCCCAGGCTCAGGGGTGGGAACTGCCTGAGCTGTCCGGGGACTTGGGCCCAGGAAGCTGGTGGCCAGTGTCAGCAGATCTGGCTGTTCTGGCTTTCAGGATGGAGTCCCCAGAGGGGCTGGGGGCATGTGCCAGGCATGAGGGCCACATACAGGATGGCTTATCCCTGGCCCCGGTACAGGCAGGGGTCTTGGCTCACCCAGGAAGGTTGTGCTTCACAAAGGCAGAGGGGTGGGAGGTGAGGTCTGCCTGGAGCTGGGCAGGACCTGGTGCCACCAGAAAGTGCCAGACCCACATGAGAGCGAGCCTGGCCTGGAGGTTTCCTTGCTCAGTGCTCGAGCAGCCGGGACCTGGGCCTGGAGCCTGAAGCAGGAGCCACAGCCCTTCTCACCAACGCAGCAGTGGGGAACTGCTCTGCCGTTCTCTGGCTGGGATGATGGGTGCGAGACCGATACTCAAGACTGACAGGGAGGAAGGGTCGTTCAGACCTATAGCCACTGCTGGTGAGTGCCTGGTTTGCTGGGACCCTTGGGGCTGGGTATGCCTGGCAAGGAGGGACGGGTGGTGGCTTTAGTTCAACCTGCTCTCTGTGCTCCCAACACAGCGGAGCCCTCCAGGGACATCTCCCAGCTGGGCTGTTGCTACATCTCCTGCTTCCATGTCAACACCTCTGCTGGGGGCTGGCGTCTGCACGTGGCCCTCCGCCCGGGTCCCGAGGATGTGGGTTCGCCGCAGACATGCCAGGGCCTTCTGGTGCCCGGCTGGCAAGGACGAAGGCAGGTGTGTGGGGAGGAGGGGGTCGCTTTTCAAGGAGCCTGGGACGACAGTACCTGCTGTTCCGTGTGTCATACTGCCGCATGTTCTTGATGAAGTGGGTCTTTTTCAGGGCTTTGTGCCTCGGTGACCCGGATGTATGCTTGGTTCTGCAAGGTAGAGAAGCAGGCTGCTGCTCCTTCCCTTCCAGGACCTCTCTGGGCCCTGGGGGGGTCAGTGGAGCAGGGCAGGGCAGGGCACTGGGGTGGACGGGATACATACCTCTGTACAGAGGCACATCCCACGGTGTCTTCCAGAAACTCCAGGGAGCAGCGCTGGGATGTGCCTCGCCTCCTGCGGGGACAACAGGAGGCCTTAGCACAGGCGGGTGCCGGCGGTGCTGGGAAGGGCTGTGCCCCAGCCTAGCCACACCTATGGGCTAAGAGGCCTAAGGAGGGAGTGCCCTTCCCGCCTTGGGGTGTCCACCGCAAGGTTCCCATCTGTCTGGGAGGCACTGCGATCCCCTCTGGCCCTCTGGAGCAGGCTTCTCAGACAGGCCAGGCCAGTCCACCCTGCCTGCTGGGGATACCCGGGCAACACCTGCTGGGTATTTCACCAGCTCCAGTAGGCCTGTCCCACCCAGCCCTGCCTGCGATCGGTGGTGCCTGCCCCTGCCAGAAGCACGGCCCCTTGCTCAAGGCCATGGTTGGGCCCTGTGCTCCCCGTCACACACCCTTGTACCCCAGGGCCTTCGCAGGCCTGTGCCTCAGTCTGGAACATTCCTTTCTAGTCCCCCCAGGACTACCTCTTTCTGGACTTTGGGTTTTGGTTTCTATGCTGCCTCCTCAGGGAGGCCGCCCAGGCCTCCAGCCTGTGAGAGTTCGCCTGGAAGATCCCCCCACTGACCGCTGGCCTGGAAGAGGCAAAGGGTGGAGGTCAACTCCAGTCCTGCAGCTTCTGAACATGTGACCTGGGAGTGGTTTGGCACCTGCCCAGGGTCACACTGCCTGTGTAGTCCTGGGTGGTCCCAAGACTGTCACCTTGATGCCAAAATTCACATTCCCATCTCCTCACAGATGCCCCTAGACTCACGACGGGACATGCCCTGATAACACTACCTGAAATGCACTTGACACACCCAACCTGGGTGCCTCTCAGCACAGCCTCCGGCCTAACGTGCTCGGATGCCATGGGGCCCACAGCCAACAGCAAGCGCGTACAAAGCCCAGTGTGCAGCAAAGGTCGAGTGCCTCATGTGACCCGCTGAACATGGCACTGAGAGGGAGGGATGGTGAGGGGGCCTGGGAACAGTGGACAGCTGAGGTCAGGGGTTTAGAGTCAGGTAGGCCTCCGAAGACAAGGGCAGGAGGAGCTTGTTGAATACAAACCAGAACTGAAGACAGAAGACCCAGGAGACAGATACTCCCTTGCTCCATCCCCAGAGGGCTGTGCACCTCCAGCTGCTTGTGCCAGGGGGCAGGGCACCAGCCAGATTGGCTGCAGAGGAGGCGAGAAGTGGATGGGGGACAGTACTTGGGACCATGGTGGAGGGTGGGGTTGGGGGAGGCAGCTGGCTCTGAGGGCGCATCTGCAGGCCCAGGTTGTCCTGAGAGGCTGTAGGGCCCACCTGACAATGCCCAGTGCAGGTTGCAGGTGCAGGCCTGGGCAGGGAGAAAAGCAGCCTGAGTGGACTAGGGGGACTGTCCCCATAGAGATGTCTGTGTTCTGCCCTCAGGGCAAGCCCAGAGGCCCCAGGGCCCAGTCTCACAAGTCGTTCCAGAAGCTCCTTCCCTCGGGCAATTAACTCCACATACCTGGGGCATCATCTGTGGCCCGCGGAGGTGTCTGCGGAAGTCTGGGGCCCCTTGGTGGCCCGCCTGGGCAGTCATAGCCCAGGCCCCATGCAGACCCTGTGTGGCCCAGCTCAGGGTCCTGCGGTTCCTGATCTCTGCCACCGGTTTAACCCTTCCTTGCTATACTCTGGTCACTGTGGGGATGGTGTGTCTCTTCCCACCAAGCTTTAACATTCAGCCCTAGCTGCTTCTGTAGGCTTTTCTCTTCTCTGTGGTTTCCTCTGCTGTTCCTTCTCTGTGAGCATTTTAACAAACTCGGTCTTCACAGTTCTGGGAGGCAAGTTGTGTTCTTACCCTCAGTTTACAGGTGAGGAAACTCAGGCACAGAGCCAAGTTGACATGGCTGGTAAGAGGGAGCATGGACCTCTGCCTGGGGGGAGGCCAGGGCCCTGCTGCCCAGCAGAGGCACCCAGCCAGTGCCAGCTACAGCAGAGCTGTGCCAGCACCGGTTCCTTGGGGCTCACTTGAACCTGGTCCCATTCCAGGCCGTGTTTTCTGGCTTGAGTCTGAGGGAGCTACAGTGGTGCCCGGCATAGGCAGACCAGGGTGGTCAATGGAAGGCAAGAAACACCGAATCAGGTTGACAATGAAATGCCAGAGGTCAGACCACGCTGGTTTAACCTGCTTGGGACTCAGGTGCATGGATGTGAGGGCTCAGGCGACATGAAGCCCTTCCTGGGAGGTGCCACAGCAGAGCCCTCCAGAACATGGGCTTTGCTCCCAGAAAACAGCATGCAGCTCCTGCTTAGGGCCACCAGTTCCCTGCATCCGCCTGCAAGTTGCAGAGTTGTTCGCTTGTGCAGACACCCCCTCCCACCCTGGCACTGGACACTGACCAGGGCTACTGGGGGTTAAGCTGTCCCTGACAGACATGCTGAGGTCCTATGCCTGGCACCTGTGAAGGGAACCTTTGTTGAAAGTGAGGACTTTTTTAACCTGGGTCACAGGCAAGTCCTGATATGGTGACTGGTGTCCTCGTGAAAGGATGGGAGGATGGTGCCACGTGAAGACACACATGAGAGAACACCCATGGAGCCTGGAGCGATGTGGCCACAGTCCAGGAGTGCCGGAAGCCACGGGCAGTGGGAAGAGGCCGGAGGAGCCGCCCCAGAGCCCCCAGATGCTGGGCTCTGGCCCTGACCAGGAGAGGACACATGCTGGTGCTGCCCAAGGGGACTCCCACGGCCATGGAGACAGAGCAGCACCCACCCCCCTTGGAGGGTATGGCTGGTAGAGCTCCTGGACACTGCTCAGCCTTGCTGAGGAGGCCCAGGGCTATGGCCTGATCATGCGTCAAGTAACCAAGAGCTTAACGGCAGAAGCAGACCCCATGCTGGAAGCTCCATGGCAAAACAGGGGTTCCCACGACTCACTTAGTCGCTTGGCACAAAACACTACACCAGACTGGACCTTAGTGTTACTCTACACTGGGGACTGAGACAAGTGTGCCCATTGGCAGCTGTGTTATAACAAGAGGCTCTGCTGGTCTCACCTTGACCATGGCCACATGCCTTGCTGACCCTGGACATGCATCTGACCTCAGGGAGACAGTGCTTAGTGCAAACCTTGGTCTCATAGGAGGAGACCAAGGCTCAGAGAGGCCATGCCACTGGCTCAAGGTCACAGAGCTATGAACGGTGGAGCTAGAATTCAAACCGTCCTGTTTCCAGAACCCAGGTCAAGCCACCACACTCTAGACACACCCTGGAGGCTACCTCCAGGGCCTTCAGAATTCTGATTTCCTAAAATCAACAAACTCTGGAACTCTAAGCCAGTAGCTAGCCCTCCCCCATCCCCCTAAGCAACAGAAAACTGGACACAGACAGACCTCGTCCTGTGGGCTGTAGTGGGTGCTGTGGGGGACAGGAGGGACATCTGGACACGTGGAGTGAGGGGCAGGAGAGGCTCCCAGGGCAGGCCCAGTAATGGGTGCAGGGACGTGGGAACCCTGGGGGATGTAACAGGAACCCCACAGGGCCCTCCAGCCCACACCATGTCCTACGCTGCCCTGGAAGGCAAGGCCATGGCACACCTCCTTCAGAACCCCGCAGGGCAGGCCACACCATGCTAGGCAGATGCAGAGCTTGTGTGTGGAGCAGCCAGGCCTGCTTGGAGGGTTCTGAACTCAGGAGTGCCTGTCCTCTCAGCCAGGAAGCCCACTGGGGCCCTTGTCGCACAACCCTGGAGGGTCTCGCGGTTCCATCTCCCCTGCTCTCCCAGGAGCTGGCTATGCCAAGTGCCCAGGGCTGGCTGTCTCCCTCGGGGCAAGTTGATCTTTCTGCACCCTCCCTGGAGTGGCAGCTGAGCTTGTTGGGGCGGCTGTCTCTTGGATGGGCTCAGGTCACCAGCACCCTCAGCCTCAACCAGGAACTCCTCCACCTACAAGAGCCATGGTGACTTCTGCAGGTGAGGATATTCCTCACCCCTCAGACACTGCATGTGAAGCCAGGGTCCTGACAACAGTGCTGTGTCCCTACCCGACTTTTCCAACCAAAGATCTCAGAGGAACCTCTGGCTAGGCCTGCACCAGGGCCAGGGCCATAGAGCCACCACAACAACCTCTGGGTAAGAAGATCTGCCTCTGGCCCGCCGGTGGCAGCTCTGACCAAGAGCTCTGTGCCCAGCCCCCTCCCAGGGGCTGCCAGGGGACAGTGGCTGTCTCTGAAGGGACCATGACAAGTAGCTGGTCCTGGCTTGGGCCCAGGACTCCTCAGGGTGAGGGGCTGAGGGTAGGGGTGGTGTAGTCACCAGGTCCGGTAGGAAGGGGCCAAGGAAGCATGGTTACCTAGGGTCAGTGCTTTCTAGAAGGACATGAGGTGTCTGGCAGCCAGGGGCCACCTGGGCAGGAGACATAGACTGGAGGAGCAGAGTTCAGGGCTGTGGTTGCCCTGGGATGGGCTGAGGGGCTGCCCAGACACAGAATCAGGACAGGGGAGTCACTGCAGACCCAGGACTGACCCAGGGATGCAGAGCTCAGAGTGATAAGACTGGCAGGGATGTGACAGGGAGACCAGGGCCACCACAGACCTGTGTGGGTAGGAGGTGCAGAGGACTCTGAACAGATGTCAGTGACAGGGAGGGAGGGCCCCTTGTCCACGCATTGGATCCCAAAGACGCCCAGGGAGTGGCCCAGCTTGGAGAATATGAGAGAATGTATATGGGGTATTTGAGAGTCTTTGTGTTTGGGGCACTAAGCGTGGATTGGGGAGAGAGCATGCCCAGAGCCGACATGGCTCTGGGACTCAGAGGGCCAATAAAGGCTGAGGGAACCCTGAAACCCAGGTACACGTGATTGACAAGGTGAGATGACCCTGACCCCATATCCAGGGGTCTGACAGGGCTTGAGGAAATACTTGATAGAGCCCCAGGACACCCCAACTCCATGTGCAGGGTTGACAAGGTCCTAGGCGACCCCAACCCCCAGATCCTGAGCTGATGGGCCCCGAGGTCACCCCAACCCCTGCATCATGGACTAACAGAGCCCCAGGTCACTCTGACCTGTGTCCTGGACTAATGGCCCCAGGTGATTCCAACTCCTGCATCATAGGCTGATGGGTGCTCAGGCCACAAGGGCCCCTGAGTCCTGGGCTGATGGGTGCCAGGTTACCCTGACCTCTGAGTCCTGGGTTGATGGGGGCGTAGGCCACCTGATCCCCTTGTTCTGGGCTTGACCTGGCTGCGGTCCCCATCCCCTGCATTCTGAACCAGTCTGTCCCCAGCCCCCATCCGTGTCCTGAGTTGACCTGCCCTCATCCCCATCCCCTGTGTCCTGGGCTGACCAGTCCCTTGTCCCTATCCTAGTTCCTGTGTCGTGGACTGAACTGTCCCCATCCCTATCCCTGTTCCCCTTGTCCTGGGCTGACCCGGCCGTGGTCCCCATCCCCTGCATCCTGAACCGGCCTGTCCCCTGTCCCCATCCGTGTCCTGGGCTGACCTGCCCTCATCCCCATCCCCCGTGTCCTGGGCTAACCTGTCCCTTATCCCTATCCCTGGCTCCTGTGTCCTGGGCTGACCTGTCCCCATCCCTATCCCTGAGTCCCTTG
>NW_007247109.1:295838-335027 GCF_000164805.1 Carlito syrichta
CCCGTCGCCCATTGGCCGCGGCGCGCCCACATGCAAATAACCCACCGTCGCGCTCTCCTATTGGCCCGCGCTGCGCCCCGCTCGGGCGCTCCCCTGGGTCCTAGAGGCAGTTCAAGAGAGCCCCAGGGAGCCGGGCGCCGCGCCCCGCCCCGCTGGTTCGAGCTCCGTCTCGCGGGCCGGAGCCACGAGGCGCCGGCGACCTACGCCCCTTCGTCAGCCTCCATCGAACGCGCCTTTTAAGCCTCTGGACGCGGGGTGGCGTGGGCAAGGCCCCAGCGCACCTCCCGGCCGGGGGATGTTTCTGGGTGGCGCTTCAGCGTTCGCAGCGAGGCCCCTGAAGGAGCCCCATTGCTTCCGGGAAGGACTAACCTGCCCCCGGCCTCCCCCATTGACGGAGGGTCTTAGGGGAGAAGGTACCTGCCTGGGATCGGAGCCCCGAGGGACAGAGTTCTGCACTTCTCTTGGCAGCAAAGTGTCCTTGAGTCTGTGTGGTGCCCAGGCCTCAATTTCTTCTGTCTCTGAATCCCCCTAACTTGTAAAGTGCTGAGCATGGGTGTGCACACAGCAGGACCTCCGTCCTTAGTATGAACAGCCGGAGCCTGGCAGGGGATGGTGGGCCATACTGGTGGCTGGCAGGGAAGCTGATGTCAGACAAGGCCAGGAAGGGGTGAGAGCAGGCGGAGAGCTGGGGCAGAGTCAGGATCAGTGCTTCCCGGCTCTGGGGCAGAGTCAGGATCAGTGCTTCCCGGCTCCAGGTCTCTGCCAGTCAGCTGTGCAGGAGTGGGGGCCTGGAGGACACTGGGGAATCAGAAGGTATTTCTTCCCGGGTCTGATGAGTCTCTGGCTGGGCTTTTGCTGAGGCTTCCCCACCAGCAGTGTGGACGGGTGGCGGGAGCCAACCAGGCTGCCGGTGGATGTGCTCAGAGCATACAGCTTTTATTTCACTTGATTTTGGGAAAACTGAAGCCACCTTTGACAACAGGGAGATCACACACACACGCACACACACACCTGGCAGGACTTCCCTCAGATTGCAGTCCCTCAGCCCAGGGGGAAGGTCATGCCCATCCCGGGAACCAGGTCTCACCCAGCCCAGTCGGTGGCCCATGTCCTGCAGCCCTACAGCATGTGCACATGGCTGTGCGTGGTGCTGGGTCACGCCTGCCTCTGCCTGGCAGACCGATGGGACCTTCTTCACACAGCGTGGGCCTGAGTGTTCCTTGCCTCCACCTGGACCTCTTTCCAGGTATCCAGTGCAGGGCTCCGTCCATACACTGTTCTGAAGATGTCACAGAGGAGCTGGTTTTGTTCTGCCCTCTAGGGAGTGATCTCCTGGTCCCCAGTGTGGTCAAGCACCCCTGGGGACCCCTGCCTGGGTGGGTGGAGGCCTGGTGGCCCCGGCCCTGCCAGATACACTCGTCCTTCTTTCTGTGTTTATTTTGTGAGAGCTCTGGGAACCCTGCCTGCGAGGACACCGCAGCCCACCCACCTCCCCCTGTCCTGGCTGTCCGAGGTCTGTGTGCCGGGAAGCCACGAGGGGGCGCCCAAGACTGTGGCTCGGGGCTTGGTGAGCAGAGATTCGGGGAGGTCAGGGTGGTCTGCTGGAGGAGAGAGGCTGCCTGGGAAGGGCTGCCTGGACAGCAGGGGTGGAGACTGTGCCAGGGCCTAGTAATTCCCCCTTCCTGTCCACGCTTCCTCCACAGGAGCAGATGCTGGGCTGGACATGGGGGCAAGGCCGGGGGACATCTCCCAGATGGGTGGAGCTGGGAGGTGATGAAACACCAGCTCCACAGGCTCAGTCTTCCATCCCCTCTGGGAGTGGGCCAGCTGTGCCCCCACCAGCCATGTGGGGCTGGTCTGGTGGTGTGGCCTGTCCAGGCCATGGGGGGCAGGTGAAGAGCCACTCAGGCAGACCGTGGGGGTTCCAGTCCCGCTGGCTAAGTCTCCTCCCAGCCGCTGCTGGAGGGTGAGGGGCTGCTGCTGGCGTCCCCTGGGTTCCCCGGTCCCTCAGCTGCTGTCAGGGGCTCTTTCAGCTCCCCTCTTCCTCTGGATGGTTTCTTGGAGGCTGTAGGGGTAGACGGAGGTCAGGCTAGAGCCGAGGCTGTGGGATGAGGCAGCCCTGCGTGTCCTCGCTTGAGGTGACGCTGGCTGACACCAAGCCATGGTGAAGTTGACTGGCTGCTCTGGGTCCTAACAAATGGGAGAGGGTCACCCAATTTGAGGATTAACTGTGAGAATGGGATGGAGGGTGACCCCCTCTCCCCAGGCGAGTGGCCCTAGAGATAGGTCCTGAACCTGCCACCTCCCTTGCCACCTTGCAGGGAGTCTGGGACATCCCGAATCACCTGAGCCTATGGAACGAGCTCTCAGAAACCCAAGCCCCTGGCTGGGACCACCAGAGATGAGGGTCTGGCCCTGGGATTGTCCCGGAGGACCTGCCGGATGCTGTCCCAGGCCCATCTCTGATGTAGAGTGAGCTTGGGCTCTAGACTGAATGGGCCAGGGTTGAATCCTGGTCCTGGTACCAGCCCATGACCTTGGGCAGGTCACCTTCCCTCTAAGCCTCAGTTTCCCCACTTGTGAAACAGTGACAGTCTTACTGAGGGCAGAGCGCCTCCCACCCTCTCTGGGCACAGGTCCAAGGGCTGGGGGACACCACACATGGCTGTGTGAAGCCCTGCCCAGTTCACAGGATGGGTGAGGGCCCTGTTCTCACTGACCATAAATGGGGTGTCTTGGGGCAGTGCAGTGCTGCCCTCGGAGCTCCTACTAGTCCACCGGCCCTGGCCCAAGTGGGTAGACAAAGGGAGCTGACTTGGCTGGTTGGTGGGTGGGAGTGACTGCCTCAAACCCAGCAGACTGCATCCCACCAGGACCATTTCCTCAACAGGAAGTGCCTCAAATGAGACAGCCAAGCCAGCCTCCACCAGGGCTGGGGCAGACGTGGGATGCGGCCACCTTCCCGGTGACAATGGCACATTGTGACGGCACAGCCCAGCCTGCCATGCCACAGGCCCTGCTTGGACAAACACCAGAGTCGGCGGAGATTAGCTTAGGTGCCCAAAGGCTCTCATGGAGCTGCTGTTGTGCAGGAGCAGGAAGTGGGAGGTTGTCCTGATGCCCTCTGACCACCAGGGCCTTATCAGGAGGAGCCAGGCCCAGGGCGCCGCCCTCAGCAAACACCCCAGCAGTGCCCCATTCCCCCAAGAGGAGCAAACACGCCCCATGCCCAAGGGGCCACGCCATCCACTGAGGCTCCTGTCTGCAGGTGGACTTGAGGGCTGGGGCCGACCCCCCACAGGGGCCAGGATGGTGATGGGGTTAATGGGGTTTACCCCTCACCCCGTTGAAATCTACCAACCCAGTGTCAGCCTCTCTTACAGGTGAGAAAAACTGAGGCTCAGGGCTGAAGGGACTGGCCCTGGACTACAGGCGAGGAGATTGCAGAGGTTGGACTCCCCCAGGCTAGCCCAGGCCCTCCTCTCTCGTTGCCTGATCCGGAGAGGGTCAAGGGCTTCTGGCTTCAGTTGTTCTGAGGACGGACAGAGGGAGGGTGGCGTGGGGACACATGGGCACTGTGGCCCCCTCTCCATCCCCCACCTGGCCCCACCAGCCATACCTTTGCTGCCCAGCTCTGAAACCTGCTTCCTCTTCCGTTGCAGCCCCTGAGAGTGCTCCTGGGTGCAGACATACCTGGGCCCATCCCCTGGCCTGCTCAGAGCAGCACCTGCCTTGGTGCTTGGGCTCACCTGGGCAGAGGGGTATGGTCAGGGCAAGGGACTCGTTCCCCCCTCCAACCTGGGAGGCCCTGCCCCACGACCCTACCCATGAGCAGCTGGGACCCACCTCGCTGTCTGAGCTGTCTGGCTTGTCCAGTTCTACCGAGTCTGCCCACTGCACTTCCGCCTTGCTGGGCTCTGGAGGATGCAGGGTGTGGGGTCAGGCCAGGCTGGTGGCCCTGGGAGTCTCCCGAGCCTGCCAGACTAGGATGGGGGGGGGGGTAACGACTCTGCAGGTGAGGAAACTGAGGCTCAGAGGACCAAGTAACCTGGGGACAAGGCTGGGGTGCCTTCCCTGGCTTGGCCACTGCATGATGGGGAGCTCATCACCTGCCCGCCTTCCCTGACTGTTAAGGTGCTTTTCCCTTCATGAGAGTGGCCACAGAAGCACCTTCCCAGGGCCCTCCATGCCTTCCTCTGTCTTGCAGGAGGAGGAACCAAGCCTCCACTCCGGCCAATGGGCAGAGCTGGGTCTTGAGATGCCCCTCCCTGTGGGAACCAACCACTTCCCTCCCTCCCTGCTAGAGGCTGCTTCCCAGCTGGGTTCCAGCTGGTGACCCTAGTGCTCATTTACCTGGGTGGCCATCGGGGTCCAGTGTCTGTGGGTGGGGGAGCAGCTTCGACCTTTCCCTGGCCTCATCACCTATCCCGCCTGGAGAGGGCAGGCTGGGTCGTGACCTTGGGAGAGGGTGTGAGGGGTCCTGGGGGAGGAAGAACATAGTTTGAGTTTATCTGGGGGACCTCCCTGCCCTCAGCTCAGCCTCAGTCACAGCCTGCGGGACCACCCTGGGGCTGTAGCGGGGACGTGGGGGAAGGAGTTGACCTTTCCCCACTGGTGGGAGTCAGGCAACCATGCTTCCTCCCTGGGGCCTGACCAGTAGGGCAGAGGGAAGAGAGCAGCCTAGGCCTGGTTGTAGGCCAGCTTGTGGTGGGGTACGTGGAGGTCAAGGACAGGGACGGCATGGAGGCTAGGGCGGGGCTCCTTACTGCAGGTGTAGGGGGCTCTCCTGGCTCTGGTGCTCTGACCCCCTGGGTGCCATTGCTGAGTTGCCGGGGGCTGTGAGTCAGGAGTCTGGACTGGGTGGGCACCTCAGGGCTGGGACTGTGGGCAGCTTTGGGGCTGGGTGGCCCATGCTGGCCAGCTAGCCTGAAGGCATCCCGGCTCCGGCTCCGCTCTGAGAGGTCCAGGGGCTTGTCTAGGGCATAGTCCTGTGTGGCTACAACCTCCTTCCTCCATGGAGACTGTCTTCTGGGCAGGAAGGCTGTGGCTAGAGCTGTCCTGGCCACTTCGCCCTCGGGGCTCTCAGAGTCTGAGCCTCCTGGATGGGAGGGTGGTGTCTCCCCAGGTGTGGATGGGCCCCTGAGCCTGGCGCTGCCTGCCCCCACCCTGGTCCTTGCCCGCAGCTGTTGCTGGGCCAGGAGCAGGTGCAGTGTCCCCTCTAGCTGTGGGTCCTGCATGCCTGCCAGGGCACTGGTTAGGCCCAGCAGGCCCGTGGGCTCCTCCCAGGCCTCAGCGTCTCCAGCCTTCAGGCACTGGAGCTGGGAGCTGCTGTGGGTTGCAGCAGGGGCCAGAGGGCCACTGCGGGGGCTCCGAAGGTGCAGGGACAGGTGGTGGTTCAGGAGGCAGAGTCGGTCAGCCTGTGGGTGGTGCTTCAGGGATGCGTAGGTCATGGCTGAGGTTCGGGAGGCCCGCAGGAAGCTACAAGGGAGGAGGGGCCTAATGACTGGCAGCAGTTAGCAGTTACAGGCCAGGTGAGCCCTGCGGGGGACAGGCAATAGGCACCCTGTTTCACAGGTGGGGGAACTGAGGCCCAGGGAGGTGAAGCATACCACCCAGGCTCACATGGCAGGTAGTGGAGAGAGGAGAGGCTCCCAGCCTCAGCTCTGGAAGCCAGGCCATGAGGATGGCTGTCAACTTACTCAGAGGCACCTGGGGCCTACATTCTAAGGAGAGGCTGGGCAGCAAGTCTTCCGCCTCTTTCTGGTAGGATGTTCCACTTGCAGCTGATGCTGCCTGCTCCTCACCTGGAGTGCCAAGTTCCCTCACCTGGAGTGCCTGGTACCCCCTGGAGTGCCTGGTCCCCTCACCTGGAGTGCCTGGTTCCCCTCCCCACCCTCCGCCCCTTCATTCTCAGACACAGAGAAGGAGGCTTTGCATGGGCCTGAGTTTCCTTCCCAAGGAAGGAGGCATCCACACGGGCACCATGCTCTAAGCAGGGCACTCTGGAAAGGCCAAGACAGAGAAGAGCACAGCCTGGAGGGGTAATCCGGGGACCATGTGAGCTGAGGCGGGGCTCAGTGGGGCCCTCACCTGTCCAGGGCGAGGTTGTGCTCATCCGGTGGGCTAAGTGGGCTGCTCCTGGCAGGTGGTGGGGGTGTCCCACTGGCAGAGCCACAGTCAGCTGGGTAGGTGCGGGCCCCAGGCCGCACCACCGCGATGGTCCCATGCAGCTGGTTGGAGATGTGCTGGGGGCTCTATGCAGGGTGGGCAGGTCAGCCTGGTGGGACCTCTGATACCTGGCCCTGAGCTATCCTGCTCTCTGTAAGAGCTCAGGCAGGCACCCACCCCACTGGTCCCTGCCTCCAGCCGCAGGAAATGGAGCTCAGTGGCCCCTGCCTGCACCAAGGACAGGTGTGAGTTTCATGGGAGGCTGTCACATAGCAGGGCCCAGCAGGGCATGGGGGGCTCCCGGCACCTCAGTCTTACCATGTCAGGGGCCCGAGGCTCAGGCAGGCTGGCCCCTGGGGAGGTTCTGGTCACTGGTGATGTCCTGTGACTGGCCGGTCTTTCTGTGGGAGGAGTGTGCATGGGGGGAGTAGGGGGGACTTGGGAGGTGCTCAGGGGATGGCAGCCCAGCCCTGGGGAGGACTCCAGTCTCTTGGCCTCTCCTGCCTCCACTGCACCTTTTCCTGGTGGACCCGCCCTGTGGTCTTCCTCAGCCTCCTCATGGCCTCCTGGTGGCTTCTCGGTGATGGCCTTCCAGCCGCTGGGGGAGGGGAGCAGTAGGGGCGAGGGGGCGTCTGAGGGGTCCTCCCTGGCCTGAGGCTTGAGGCTGTCTCAGGAGGGGAGAAAAAGAAGGGAGGGTGAGGATGGGCCAGGAGCAAAGACTGTTGGAAGTGCCAGGGCCCCTTCTGGGCAGCCAGGGTCGCAGCCCTCCCACGTGCCTGTGGCTCCCCAGGGTGCCGAGGGCCTGCCGGAGGTTGCTGGGGAGCTGGCATCTGGCCCCGGCACCCCTCCACTCACTCTAGGCTCCGAAGCCGCTTCACCTCCTCCTTCAAGCTCTCGTTCGCCTCCTTCAGCACATGCATCTCAGTGGCTGCGAAAGGCAGCGTCAGCAAAGTCCGGGAAGGGGGAGAAAGGGCAGGGCGAGGGCGGGGTGCTCACAGCCCTGGGAAAGCCCTCCTTGTTCTGCTGCCCACAGGGTCCCCAGCACGTGGCCCAGGGCCTGGCACTCAGCAGGTGCCCCATCAGTGCTTGCTGACAGGGACATGGGTGGAAGCTGTTGAATGAACAGCACCAGCCCCGATGTGTGAAAAGCAACGGACTCCGCCCCGCCCCCACCCTAAGCTTGTCCCTGCAGCCTTCCAGGGGAGAAGGAGCTCATCTTTGTCATCAGCAGGACAGGGTGGTCTCAGGACTCTGCGGAACCCCCATCCAGGGAAGAGGTTGGGCCCCAAGGGGCAGGGATGCCCCACAGATGACTGATCAGTGAGGGCAGCGTGGCCAGGTGGGCCCTGTACTGTTTGTCTGCAAATCGGGACCTGGGACCGGACCATCCTCCCTCCTCTCCCATGACCCTGTGTGGGGCTGGGCAGGCCTAGGGTCACTTGGCCCCCATGAGAGGGGCCGCGGGCTACAGGTGAGGCTCACTGAGGATGAAGATGTGTTGCAGGCTCTGGAGGTGAGAGCTCTCAAACTCATGCTGTTTTCTCTTGGCCAGCTCCTGGGTGACCATGCAGCGGTCACACAGGCCAGCCCGCAGCCTGCAGGGACAGAGGAGGCATGAGGTCACTATGAGGCAGATGGCCGAGGCCCACAGAGGAGTTGGGCCCCACACTCCCCATTGCCAGGAGGTGCCCCCACCCCTCCCCAGTTGTGTTCCATGGAACCTCAGGCCTGTTCTCCACCCTGAGGGCTAGGCATCCCATGTTCAGTTGAGTTTGGGAAGATTGGAAATGTAATTAACTTAAGGCTCTGAGAAGTCCTGCAGTGGAGATACCTGCCTGGTTTAGCTTACCCTGGGGTTTCCCAAACTCATTCTCTGAGGAACATTTGCTATCTCCCCCACCCCTGAGCCCACCAATCTTAAGTGTGCTGTTGGGGTCTCCCGGGCACCTGTTTTCCAGCACCCGCAGGTTTTCCTTCAGCACCTTCTGCTGCTCCCGGAGCTGGTGGTTCTTTGCAAAGAGCTCTTCGATCCTCTGAGCATCCCTGGTGGGAAACGGCCAGAGTGGGGGCCCACTCTGCCCCAGAAACCACGTGCAGTCCCCACCGTCCAGACTGAGGCCCAGCTCCAGCCAGCACCTGGCAGCCTCAGTGTGGGGCCAGGTCCTGCCCAGTACATCCCATGGTGAGGTTCCACCCTTGATTGGGGCCCTGCTGGGCACTGCCTAACCTGGGGTCCCAAATGTGAGTCACGTGCACACCATTTGGTGACATTCGTCCCCGCCATATGACACCGAGCGCCAAGGTGCACGTTCAGCCTGGGCGTCACTGTGAGTGTTGTGGCTGACGTCTGATCAACACCCTGGGGAGGCAGGGGCTGGCAGGCCTATGAGGCCAATGCACCAGGTTCAAGTCATGACTCTACCCTACTTGCTGGTGACCTTGGACAAGTGACTCATCCCCTACTCTAACACACATTGTGCCTCAGTTTCCCCTTCTGCATTCCAGGATGGTGGCAGTGCTGGTGCCTTGGGCTTTGGGGGGACACGTGCTGAGCTGTGTGACCCTGTGGGTAGCAGCTCTCACTGCTGGTCTGTTTCTCACCCACCTGGCCCCACCTGACTCACCGGCACCTCTCTGAGTTCAGTTCCAGAAGCTTGTTCTGCAGGCCTGGTGGAGGGAGTGGGGCAGAAGGTCAGGCCCAGCCCACTGCTCCCTTGCAGCCTCCCTGTAGCAGGATCTGGGAAGAGCCACATGGTGGCATGCATGTCCCCAGCTGCCAGGCAGGGTCCTCTCCAGACTCTTCTCCAGCCCAGGTGAAGCTGGCCTGAACCCTGAGGCTGCCTGCCAGGTGGGCCCCATCTGTGCTGTCTCTGCAGCCGTCTGAGGCCCTGTGGCCTGGCCCGGCATCCCTCCCTTCCTCCGGAACCTCTGACTCTGGCCTCTCTGGAAATTCGTAGGATGCTGGAATGCCTAGCTATCTAGAAAGACAGAGGTGCTGAGGGGGCCATTTTGCGGAGGGGGGCAGCTAGTGTTGCACTAAGGTGGGTTGTGGGGACAGACTCCAGTAGACCCTCCTTGCTGCTCCTTTGGTATCCAGCTTGGGCCCAGTTAGCCTGGGGCTGAGGGTGGTGTGAGGGTCTCACCTCAGCAGCACCCCTATTCCCATTACTCAGGAAGTAGCCAGGCCCTCTAGCCCTCAGGTGTTTGTGAGTATCTGGTGGGAAGGCCTCTGAAGGGGCTGGTCCTGGACCTGGAGTGGGCTGGGGGCTGCAGTCCTGTCCCTGGTAGGGGTGTGGGGACAGAAGCCTGGGGCCTGGGGCGTGTCCTGGAGGGAAGAGCTTCAGCTCAATGCCCTGACACATCCCACCTGGCCTCAAGGCCATGGGCTTCTGTTTCTGGATGCTCCTGCTGGGCCCACAGCCCTGCCCTGGGGAAGCATCAGCAGGCCAGGGCTTCTCACTCTTGCAGCCAAGGTGGGTGTTTGTTTCTGCCTGGTTGCTGACCCTTGGGAGGATACAGCCTGGGTGTGTGGTGGCAGAGGTGCTGAGTGGGCCATTTTGGGGTGAGGGGCAGCTGAGTGTGGTAGGGGCCACACTGGAAAGTGCCCCGCCCCTCGGGGCCACACTGGGCGTGTCCAAGGACACCGCAGCGCGAGAGCAGCACTAGTGGGTATGGGTCCCAGTGGGGACATTTGAAGCACTGAGCCTTGGGTCAGGAGCCCCTTTCTCTGTCAGAAAGCCAGGTCCTAGAGTTACTGAGGGTTGAGGTGACCCTGGGAGTCCCTCCTGCTCAGCTGAGGACCCTGTGTGCAGTGAAGGCCTCAGGGAGCCCCAGCCGGCATCTGTCCTGGCCACTCACCCAGGACCTCCTGCTCGTGGATGTCCTTCAGTCTGTTCAGTGACTCCGTGAAGCTCTCCATGGCTCTCGGGCCCACCCAGGCCCCTCTGCGCCAGGGACTGGGCACAGCCTGCAGTCTCTACAGCTCCTTTGCTTCTAGCCTGCGGGGAGCAAAGGGAGGAGGTAGCTCAGGTGGCCAGAGGAGGATGTGGCTCCCATCCCTTGTGAGGCAGCCCATCATGCTGGGGAAACCACCCAGGGAGGCTCTGCTGGAGGCCCCAGAGCCCACAGGCAGGCAGGGAGGGGGTTGTGCGGGGCCACCCATGGAGGTCATTGCCCAAGCCAGGGGTCAGGGTGCTGGTGCCTGTGGGGAGGGGCAGGAGGGAAGGGGGCCTCTGGGGTAAGTGTCTGTCCCTCTAGGCTGCCCTGGCCCCTGAGGCACTCAGCCCCTGGTGCCTGGTGCTGTCCCCATGTGAGCCAGTACTGGAGGAACCTAGTTGGAAGGACAGGGAGACTGAGGGGGGATCAAATGGTGCTTGTCCAGCTGCGGGCCAGAGTCAGGCCTCATAGGCAAGATTGGTACACACCCGATGTGTCACCACCCACATCTTAGCTGTCACTGCCACAGTGACCCTTCCCCCCCCTCCCCCAACCCTAATCGCTGAGGCCCTGTGCTAAGGAGAGGCCTTCTGTCCTGGGGGCTCTGTGCTCCTCCAGGGCCGCACAGACCCCAGGCCTTGCACACAGACACACATGCACAAAGACAGCATGTACACAAGAGACGTGCACACACATGCATAAAGACAGCATGTACACACAGCAGGCATGTACACACACACACAAAGACAGTGTGCACACACAACACACATGAACATATATGCACAAAGACAGTGTGGGCACACAATAGGCATGCACACATATGCACAAAGATAGCATGTACATATACAACACAATGCACACACACGCACAGAGACAGTGCACACACACATGAACACACATGCACAAAGATAGCATGCACACACAACATTCATGAACACACACACACAAAGATAGCATGCACACACAACAGGTATGCATGCATATGAGCAAAGACAGTGTACACAACACAACACAGTGCACACACATGCACAAAGACAACATGCACACACAACTGGTGTGCACACATATGCACAAAGACAACATGCACACACAACAATGCACAAACATGCACAAAGACAGTGCATGCACACACAACATACATGAACACAATGCACAAAGACAGCATATATACACAACGGGTGTGTACAATGTGCAAAGAGGTGTGGGTGATGACACAAGTCCAAAGACAGCACATACACACATGTGCACATACAATATACGCAATGCACATGCACACACTCAGAGACACATAGATGTATGCAACACATGTTCATGCACAGGCAGGCATGCACACACACAATACACAGACATGGAGACATGCAGAGACACACAGGCACATGTGGTGGTGCACAGATATATGCAGATGTATAGACAAATAGAGTACATACACCAGACATGCCAGTCCCGGCTGCCCAAGGATGTCAGCCGAGATTGAGAGGCTGGGGCCCCAGGAAGGCACAGGGCCACCCTGGAGAAGGTCACTGGCCACGGCGCCCTTCCTCCCGGCCTGCAGGTCCTGGGAGGGCCTTGGAGGGTGAGAACGTCTTGTGCGCCCACAGCCTGAGGCTGGAGTTAAGAACTGTGGGCCATGAGGTCTGGGTTGGGGACTCTGAGGCCTGAGCAAGTGTGTCTCCAAGCCCTCAGGCCTCTCCCAGTTCCAGGGTCCTGGAGAGGCCCGGCAGGGCAGGCCTCCGGAGTGGTGATCTGGCAGGGCTGTGGCTGCCTTCCCTGCCTCCCTCCTCCCTCTTCTCCTCTTTCTCCACCCTGGTTGCCCCAGGCCAGGGAGACTGGACCCCGAGCCTATAAGCCAGTGCTTGTGACACACAAGCCCGACCTCTGTGCGGGTGGGTTTCCACTCACTCAGGCTGCGTTCTATGCTGGATGGGCAGTGTTCATGTGTATGCTGTGTGCATGCATGTTGTGTGATATGTGTATGTGCTTTTGTGCTGTGTGCACGTGCATTCTGTGTGTGCATATGTATGCATGCATGCACATATATGCTGTGTGTGCTGTGCATGCATATGTGTGCTATGTGGGCATGCTGTGTGTGCCATGCATATGTGTGCTGTGTGTGTATGTATGTGCACGCCCAAGCCACCACTACTCGGACAGCTGCGTCAGCCTCCTCCCTGGCCTCTCCTGTCTCCTTGTCTCCTGCCTCCCCTTCCTCCCCAGACCCACTTTCCACACATGCAGTGCTGTCACCCCTGGAAATCTCAGGCCTCTTTTCAGACTTGCACTGGCAGCAGGAGGCTGTGCCAACGCCTTGTGTGGCCACAGAGGAGCAGACATGGGCTTCTTAGCATCTTCCAAGTTTGCCCTAAAGATGCCCACAGTCGTTCTACTCTATACAACGGTCCTAGATGAGAACCCCACATGAGCAGCTGCCATGCAGCCCTGAACCCATCATGGTGTGCTCCCAGTGACCCGAGTCAGAGGTGAGGGGACACTGAGTGCAAAGAGGCGTCTTACTTTGGACTCCTGGAAGTCAGATGGTGAGCACCTTTGGGCAAGTCCAGGACACCCCAAGAGAAGCCAGGGGGCTGGGGTGGGGGTGGTGGCTGGAACCACCAGAAGGAGAATCTTCTGACTTGAGGCCAGGGCCCTATGTGGTGGTCAAGGGTGGAAGCTGTGACTTTTGGAGGCCAGGCCTGGTGGGGTGGGGGGCAGCTGGGAATGTGGAGCAGGGTCCCGTGTCCTTGGGTGGCTTCAGTGTCTATGGGAGCCACTAGCCTGGATGGCTGGGGTGTAGAGGAGGGCAGGGCACCAGAACGACTTTCACAGAACCCCCTGGGCTCCAGGACCCCCTAAAAGTCCACCAAGGGAGTGGGGGTGGCTGCTGGGTCAGGTGGGTGTGGGGTCTAGGACTGAGGAGACTTGGGAGCCTGGCTGGCCCTGTGAGGGAAAGGAGAAAAAGACGTCAGATCCCAGGGCTGAGGCGGCCAGACTGGGCTGGGGGTTATAAGGCCAGCATTAGTGATGATTCCAGCCCCATTCCTGAGCTGGATTTGTGACATCCTTTACACGAGAGCCTGTCTACCTTGAACACACTGCAAGCAGACCTCTCCAGATGGGGAAACTGAGGCTCAAAGAGATCATGCTCCCCACCTCGTCACCCAATGGGACGTGGGAATTGGGGTTGACTGGGCTCCTGGGCTGTGGATCCTGTATTCCCTCCCGTGGACCGAGGGCATGTCCCCAGTGGCCCCGGTGCATAGCTATGCTAGCTGGTGGCCCAGGGACTCCTGGGAGGAGATGCCAGAGCCAGGGCCTCCATGGGAGCAGGTCAGGCTGGGAGGGTTGGGAGAAGGTCCAGCTGCAACTCCTGAAATTCTACCCCAACCCGCCCAACGGGCAGCTCTTCCCTGGCCCCCAATGCCCGTGAAGGGACCGCTCAGGGAACCCTGGGTACTTATGGTCCCAGGAAGGTCTGTGTGGGCTCTGGGTCCACACAGGATGTGGGCATCATTCCCAATGACATCACTGTGGTGTGAGGCCGAGGAGGCAGCTCCAGGACTCCCTCTGCAGCCTCCGCTCCTCTGGCCTGTGGGCTCTTCTCTGTGCCCCCAACCACCCTGTGGGCCCCACCTGGCTGCTCCTCTTGAGGGCCCCAAAGGACAGTGGAAAAGATCCCTGCACACTGGGCAAGGGACCAGGGACAGGGCCTGAGGCAGGGTTGGGGTGTCTGGAATCAGAGCTGGAGGACACATCCCATTGGAGCCCCTCATGTCCTGGGGCCAGGTTGGGACTCAAAAAGTGCATGGATGACCAGTACCTGGGGTGGCATGACATCCCTGGGTGGTAGCCAACAAAGATGCCAAATGGCCAGCAGCTCCTGGGCTCCAGCCACCTCTGGCACCCCGTCCCAGCCTCTGCCCTCAATCTCTATCTTCCTAGAGTGCTGGGAGGTCTAGGGAAGGGGTGGAAGGAGGAAGTCCCCATAGGGTGGGCTCTGCGGAGGACGTGGCGCAGTGGTGGAGCCTGTCGAGTTTGGACAAGGACCCAGGGCTGCTCCCATGGCTCTGCCAGGCTGGTGGGGTCCGCTTTCCCCAGTCGCCTGGTTGGGGGTTGTCAGGTTCATCTAGGGAGGCTAGGGGTGCTGGGGTGCAGGACTCTGAGGGGTGCCTGCAGGCCTGGGGGCTGCAGTGGGTTGTGATGGGGGCAAGCCCATAGGGAGGAACTGCAACCTTTGGGCCTGAGAGTCTCCTGGAAGCCTCGGGAGCTTCACAGAGCTGGGGCGGGTGAGGTAGGCAGAGATCTGGGCCTGCTCCCCAGGACGAGTGCAGGGGTCTACTAGCCCCACCCAGGTGGGAAGGTGTCTGGGGGCTGTGCCCATGGAAGTAGAAGGGGAGGGAGGGCAAGTGGGTCAGCCTCTGTCCCCGGTTGCAGTCCCACTGCCATGAGGACAGGACTTGGAGGTCGGGGTCTTGCCCACGGTCAAAGCCAGCAGCAGATGGGACAGGGCTTGGGCTAACCGGGACTGAGTCTGTGGCCTCCAGTGGGGCGGGGTTCCTGGTACCAGCACCAGCACGCCCACTGGCCAAGTGGCAGTGCACCGTCTTGACCAGAACTGAGCAGAGAACATCTAATAAGTCAGAACATCCCCCGCCCAGCACAGCCCTGGAAAGCCAGACTCCTTCCAGCAGTGCAGGGAGCTGGTGACCACCTTCCACCTCAGTTCCTCACCTGGGGAACAGGTACATGCCCTGGGCCCTGCCAGCCCTCCTAAGATGCCTCTCTTCTTCCCTCCCTCCCAGAACTCCCATCTTCCCTCCCAGAACTCCCCCCTCCCTTCCAGGATTCCCACCTACCCTCCCAGGACTCCCCCCTCATCTCTCTTCCCAGGACTTCCCCGTCCCTCCTAGGGTCCCCACCTGCCCTCCCAGGACTACCCACTCCCTCCCAGGGTACCCCTGAGTGGCTGCTCAAAGGGGGCAGAGGTTTGTGGTTGTTAATCCTGCCAGGCTGGGTCTCAGTGCCCGTCGGAGAAGGTACACCCACTCCCTGGGCCGGCTGGGGTGGGTTCCTCCTCTCCCAAAGAGGGGTGGTTGGAGTCAGCCTGCACTGAGGGCTAAAGAAGGCAGCCTCTGAACTGACTGCCCCGGCCTGGGCCCCATCCTGTCTCTACCCTCTGTGCAGTTTTGGGCAAATTGCTTCACTTCTCTGAGCCTGTTTCCTCATCTGAGGGTAATAACACACCCCTCCTGTGTCGGGTGGCCACAAGGGCCCTGGCAGATAAGGCACGTCCAGGTGATGCCTGCTCAGCCAAGCTCCATAGAGGGGGTACTCAGGGCACAGCCAAGGCCCCTGGGATGCCCCTGGTATCACAGCAGGTGGTATGGCATGTCCCTGGGCCACGGTCCTTCCCAGGTACTTAGCCAGAGGAGCTGCCTGGGCATTGGGGCAAGGATGTCTGCCCAGACCGACTGCCCCTTCCCCCACCTTCCCTCCAGCAGGCCCAGGGGTGCTGAGCCAGACCCCGATTCTGTCCATCTCTAAGGCTTGGGCTGTTGGTCAGTTTATTTACCTGTCTGTCCTCCATCCATTAAACCAACGAGCACAATGCGGCAGCGGCAGGGAGAGTGGCCACTTTTGCCGTGTGCCCGCCACCACTGCATGCCCACTCTGCCTAACCCCATGCCAGGGATTTCCTGCTCACAGGAGTGCCCACACCATCCCGAAACTTCGTAGAGGAAGCCAAGCTCAGAGCAGTGCTGCCCATACCTCGACTGCCTTGTGCCCTAGTGAGCACCCCTCTCCATCTGCCCCCTGATTAGCCCACATGGGGCCAGGCACACTGTCAGAGCCCACTATGTTTGTGACCTGAGCACTTATGGAGCACCTACTGCATGCCCAGGCATAGCACGAGTGTGAATAATGCCCACTTGCCTTTGAGGAAGTACCGACTGTCCTATTCTATAGATTTGGACACTGAAACAAAAGCAAGGTTGGACCCCGGTCTGACTGGCTCCAGAGTCTCTTCCCATCCTCTGCAGTGAGGGACAAAGCCTCTCCTGTGGAGATCAGTCAAGTACCCTGCCTGGCTGTGCCTCAGTCTCTCTGACCACAGAAAAGACAGTGGTGGTAAGTCCTGACCCACGCTTCTGTTGGCGGGAGGAGTCCCTACCACCCTGGCTGTCAGGGTTCCTTGGCACCTGGCGGGAGCTCAGATGCCAGATCAGGGCCGGCCTGGGCACAACTGCCTGCATCCCACCACCGCATAGCCACGACTACCCTCATTTTGTAGATGAAGATGAGGCTCAGAGGTGTCACCTGTCCATGGCCACCAGTATGCAAGGGACATGGCCAGGATGCAGCCAGGGCCTCCTGATGTCCTTCCAGACTGTCCAGGGTTGGGGACCAAGTCCAGAGAGGTTGCTCTGCTGGGGCGGCCTCTGATGGCCTCCAGACACACAGACCCACAACAGACACATGCACATGTGAGTGACACGACACCCATACCCACACCTGCAGACAGCAGCAGCATCTAACTCGGGAGAAACATGAGTGCTCAGTTCAACACATGTGTACAAACCCACAACTGGCCTGCACACCACCACTGCACAGGCCCAGGAATGGCAGCACATGTGTGCACATGTCCTATACATCCTGCTTGTGTGTGTGTGGTCCCACAACGTATGCACACGCGCACAGAGGGACCAGGCCAGCACCGCTCGCAGAGTGAGGTGTCGCCTTGCCACGGGAACAGTGGCCCTGCAACCCGACTCCTTGCTTGCTGCCCTCCCTCTTGCCCTCCACCGCCTCCCTGACGTCAGGCCTGGTGGGGGAAGGGGCTGGGCAGGGCCCTTGTTTGTCACAGTCATGTGTCCCGCTGCCCAGCACTGACCCGGGTGGTTGCATCCCTGTGCCCCTGCACACCCTCACCCCGTGGCTGCACCTGTTCTCGCGTGAGATCCAGGCAGTGGGTAGGTCCAGGATGGTGTTTGAGGCTACCAGCCCATTCCTGGTGCCTGGAGACCCTCTGCAGACCACAAGAACTTCTTGGGCCATGGTGCCGGGCCAGACTAGCCTCTCTGTGCCTGGCCCCTGCCGCGGAGCCCGTGGAACCCACACCAGGTGCCCTTCATACCACCCGCCCTGCTTCCCGCTGCCTTGAAGGGAGGCTGAGCTGGGCTTCACCACTCCCGCCCCTAGCGACCCCAGCCCACTCAGCTGTGAGAGCTGCCCTGCCCTGGTGTCCCAGGTACTCACATACTCACATGGCCCCTTGCCCTGCCTGAGTTCCGCTGGCCCCTGCGCCGAGCCCCCTGCGCTCTCCACCTGGGGAAGCCAGCAGTACGTGAACCTGCACAGGCCACAAGACATGATTTTGGCCAAACCAGCTTGACAGGTTCTCAATTCTCCCAGCCGGGAGCAGAAAGGAGGCAGAGCCGGCCCAGAGCTGCCCAGCAGGTTCCTCTATCCAGAAAGTGGTCAGACAGGTTGGGCCTGAGCCACATAGAGATGGGATTGTTTCCCATCATTACCACATGGCCAGGACTGCAGGCCAGGATCGATCCTGTTGGGAGGGCAGCAGGGCTTGTGGGGGCGCCCGGGGGTAGGTGTGGGGACTGAACCTGTGGGCCTCCTTCCCAACAGACAGAGAGGTTAGTGGCTCTCTGGCCTAGAGCAGCCCTTGGCTGTTGACATTTCCATTCGCAGCAGGCTGACCTTGGGCAGGTGATGTTGCCCTTTCCAGCCTCAGTTTCCCTGCCTGTACGCTGGGGATAATAAGCACAAGGCCTGTCCCTGCCCGAGCTCAGGAGACGGGAACCCAGGGACTGTCCTTGGACGGGGTCTGCTGGCTCCCCTGTCCCCCCAGGAGAGTGGGCCTGCAACTTGCAGTGGGGTGGATGGGACTGAGGCTACATTGGCCCTATCTGCCCAGGTCTGTGTACTGCCCAGGGATAGTGGGCATCTCTGGGTCTCCAACAGGCTGGGGTGACAGGGTCGCTGTGGTCTTAGGGGGCTGTTCAGTGTCTGGGGGCCAGGATTTCCACATGGAAATTTGGGGGACAAACATTCAGACCACAGCAGGAAGCAGGCACATGTACGCATGGACATACACACGTGTGTGCGCACATGCACACATGTGCACACACACAGTCCCCACACCAGGAACACACCAAACACATGCCTAGCAGAACAGATACTTCTCACAATGGGCCTGGCCCTTTGTGGGGGCAGAGGGGCTTCCACAAAACCCCAAAGCCTGACCATGATCCCAAGGACTGTGGCTACCCCTGCCCCTCCCACACCCCACAGTCTCTGCCCCCACAAAGGGCCAGGCCCATTGTGAGAAGTATCTGTTCTGCTCCTCTCTTCCCTCCTCTCTTCCTACCTCTTGTCCAAACTCCCCCCCTCCCACAGCTTCTTCTGGCTTTGCACAGAGCAGGGAGCTTCCGAGTCCCTGGGGCCTTGAAACCCTAAGGGCCTGAGTGGACCCCAGCAGTGCACAGGGCTCAGAGGTGGACCGGATCCTGGCCAGCTGTCCAGGTGAGGTCAGAGCATGGATTTCCTACTCCCGTGCAGCCATTGCTGGCTGGGAGGTGGCCAGGCCCTGGGCTTGGGTGAGGCTGGATCACCTCTGGACATACCCAGCCCCAGGCTGGGCTCCTATGAGGGAGCTGTGGTCAGAACTTGCAGCTCTGTGAGGGGCCCTCTGCAGGCCACCTGGTCTGGCCCTTTGTGAGAGGTGTTTGATGCGGGGATGGTGTGTGTGTACACGTGTGCATGAGTGTGTGCTTGCATGTATGTGTTTGTGTGTGTGTGCAGTGTGCTTGCTTCCTGCTGTGGTCTGAATGTTGATGTCCTCCAATTCCCATGTTGAGATCCTCATCCCCACACACTGTCGGAGGGGCCTCTGGGAGGTGATGAAGTCAGAGAGGTGCCCTCCCGGGTAGGACTGATGCCTTTAGGAGGTGGTAGGGAGACCCCGGGCCCTTCCCCATGTGAGGACACATGAGAAATGCTGTCTGTGGACCAGGAGGCAGGTCCTTGCCAGGAGGATGGTCCTCACCAGGAGGATGGTCCTCACCAGGAGGATGATCCTCCCCGGGAGGATGTTCCTTACCAGGAGGATAGTATTCCCCGGGAGGATGGTCTTCACCAGGAGGATGTTCCTCACCAGGAGGATGGTCGTCAGCAGGAAGATAGTCCTCACCAAGAGAGGGTCTTCCCCAGAAGAATGGTCCCCACTGGGAGGATAGTCCTCATAGGAGGATGATCCTTGCGCTGGTCCTAATCAGGAGGATGGCTGTCACCAGGGAGATAATCCTTGCCAGGAGGAAGGTCTTCTCCAGGAGGATGGTCCTTACCTAGAGGTGGATCCTCACTGGGTACCTGTCCCACCAGCCCCTTGATCTTGGACTTTCAGCCTCCGGAGCAGTGAGAGCGAATTGGTTTTTCCAAGCCCCCAGCCTCCCCACCCAGGACTTAGTCTCTGGGACCCCTTGAGCCAGTGAGCCAGCCTGCATATAATAGGATATCTATGGCTATCAGGTGCCTGTTCCCGCCCCCCAGACTCCTGCACACAATGGGGGCTCTCCTGCTATCAGGTCACCTGTCATCTTTCCTGGACTTAGCCCTTGGGGACCCCTCAGGTCAGTCTGCATACAATAGGGGCTCTCGGGTCATCAAGTCACCCCTCACCTCTCCTGGACCTAGCCCTTGAAGACCCCTTGGGCCAGCCTGCACACAAGGGGGGCTCTCAGGTCACCTGTCACCCCTCCTGGGTCCAGTCTCTGGGGGACCTCACCTGTCACCCCTCCTGAATATAGTCCCTGGGGACCCCTCGACCCTGCCTGCACACAAGCCAGGTGTGTCATGAGTGCTCAGGAAGCACCTGCTTTTGTGGGCACAGGTCCCGAGTGCTCCTCCTTGCTTAGATGCCAGCATGAACCCCTGTGCCTTGGTGTCCCGGCTGCCCACTACCATCTGTCCCACCTGAAGTTCCGAGGTGACTCAGGCCAACTCCCTCCTGCCAGGACATACAGTCTGTCACCTCTCAGTGCCCAGCCTAGCAGGCAGCCTGACAGCCCTGGATTCACCTCACCCCTTCCGGGGTGACCCTGAGTGAACCTGCAGCCAGTCCTGACCTTGAAGATGGAGGCTCTGACGGCGCTCATGGAGTGAAGGCTCCCTGCAGAGCTATGCCCAGCTGACCCAGGAGGCCTTGCAGCTCTGGGCGGGTGGCCTTGATCTCAAGATGGGTCAGGGTCAGAGTCCCCACGTTGATGAGAATGTGCAGGAGCCTCCAACCCGAGTCCTGGGGACAAACCCTGCCTGGGTAGGCAGAGTCTTTCAGACATCTCCCCTTCCCCTCTGGCAGGCCCAGGCCCAGGCCAGTGAGACTGCTTCCAGGTGCCCTGCAGGGAGCGACTCCTGCCCCACTGCCACCCTGGGTAGGGGCAGGGCATGGCTGGCATGGTGTCCTTCAGGCTGACCCTCCTGAGACATGGGCAGGCACTGAACACACAATATTCATTCATTCATTAGTTCATGCTACTTGTCTGTAGAATCCCGTCCCAGCTAGGTGCGGGGGACTGGGCTGTGGCGTCCAGGCTCAAGGACACACCCGCGTGACACATAAACCTTGATACACTGCAGGGCACCCTGTGGCCAGATTTTGGGGCTTGGGGACCACTTCATCACCTCCATTCTACACCTGAAGAACCATGCCTGGAAGGGTGGGCGGCCCATGCCAGGGTTTCTGGGTCAGGCAGCACCGGGACCCAGCTGTCCCCATACCTGACGAGCTGGGGCTGCAGAGCCTGGTGGGGGAGGGAACCCAGAGGGCTCCCTTTGCCCCTGTGCCCACTTCCTGGGCCAGCTGGAGCAAAATGGTTGGCCCTGGGGCTGAGGCGGCTCTCAGGGGCTTTTATCCCTGGGCAGGAGGGGTGGGGAGATAAGGCTTCAAAGGCCTCTCGTTGTAAAGAGCCCAGCCTGTATTGCCCGTGTTTGTGTTACTGGATGGATAGATAAGGGTGGGAGGGCAGCACAGCAGCCAGACCAGACCAGCCCCTCAGCCCGCCCCCAGATAAATGGGTCACCTATTAATACGGCCCTGCAGCAGGAGGGCCATGGGACAGTCTGCCTCCTGTGATATCTGGGCCCATCCCACCCTCCTTGCAGACAGGCTCCTGCTGACCCCACTTGGGGGTGTCCTGGGGCAGGAGGGGTACGAGTATGGCCCCACCAGGCGCTTGGGGTGATGGAGGGGCCCAGGGCTGTCTTGAGGGAATGGAGGGTGAAGTGCCCCGTCCCCCCACAGGACCTCAAAGCAAGGTGCCCCATTTTAAAAAGTACTTCTTGATAACACAAGAACTGCAGGGCGACCCCTTGCAAAGCACTAAACAAGACAGATGAGGCCAAAGTCCCCTTCGATTGTTACTGCCCATCCCCTCCCCAAGACAAGCTCTGCTTGGATGATGTGCTCCTTCCAGATCTTTCTCTACATAACCACCTACTTCTGCATTTGAACAACTTTTTGTTTGTTTGAACTGGAGTCTCACTGTCACCCAGGCTGCAGTGCAGTGGCACAATCACTGCTCACTGCAGCCTCCCAATTTTGGGCTCAGGTGATCCTCCCTCCTTGGCCTCTTGAGTAGCTGGAACTACAGGCATGCACCAACATGCCTGACTTATATTTTTGAATTTTATAGATATGAGGTTTCACTAGGTGGCCCAGGCTTGTTCTGAGCTCCTAGACTCAAGCAATCCTCCTGCCTCAGCCTCCCAAATCTCTGAGATTACAGGTGTGAACCACCGCGCCCGGCTCATTTGAACTATCTTAAAGTTAATGATTCAGTGTCATTTTGTACATTCACAAGTCATTGCAGCCATCCCTGATCTCTGATTCCAGAATGTTCCATAACCCCAAAGAAAGCCCTGTGCCTGCTAGCAGCTGCTTCCCTTTCCCCTGTCAACCACTGCTCTGCTTTCTGTCTATGACTTTGCCTATTTGGGACATTTTGTAAAAACACAGCCCTATGTCATGTGGCCTTTACATCTGGCCTCCTTCTCTGAGTGCAGTGTTTTAGGGTCAGCCCATTGTAGCCTGTGTCAGTGCTTCACTCCTTTTCATGACTGAGTAATGTTCCACTGCATGGAGAGACCCTGCCCATCAGCTGAGAGATCATGGGTGGCTCCGCCTTCCAGCTGTTGTGGACACTGCTGCAGTGGCTGCGGCGGACAAGGGTTTAGCTGGACACTTGTTTTCAGTCCTCTTGGGTGGACACCTAGTGGGGAATTGATGGTGTCTCTTAGGTGTAACTTTTCGAGGAAGCATCAAGAGCTTCAGGATTTTAAAGACCTTTCAGATGGTTTACCTGTGCAGCTGCGAGCCCCGGATGGTGTCCAGCACTGCACCTGCTGGGAGCCTGAAGGTAGAACCATCTGGGTCTTCACTGGACACAGTAGCTCATGTATCTATTGACAATGTGTGTGCAATGGCAGGCACGTGTGGCAGTGTGCACCTATAGTCCCAGCTACTCGGGAGGCTGAGGCAGGAGGATTGTCTAGGCCAGGGTCAAGGCTGCAGTGAGCCAAGATTGTGCCACTGCACTCTAACCTGGGCAATAGGAAGAGACCCTAATTAAAAAAAAAAGATGGTTCAAATGTAGAGAAAGATCTGGGAGGATCCTGATTTAAAAAAAAAAAGATCTCGGTAGGCTCCAAAAAAAAAAAAAGAACTCTCCTCTGAGTTGTGCTGAGATCAGTATAAACATGAATGTTGCTCAGGAACATTTGAGGTGGGGGGGGGCGTGGATGGGGTGGGGTATGAGCTGTTGGGGATGTGAGAGTCAAACCCTTCTGCTTCACCCAGCTGGTCATAGGTTGTGTCTTGACCAGAAGTTTAGAGATTTGGAGGCAAAGCCAGGAATCTTCTGAACTGGGAGCTGATGTGGAGCCTGGGTGGTAGGGGCCACTGGGGATTGGACCAGGCAGGGAGGGCTGCACATCCCAAGGGAGCTGGTATGGGGACCTGGGTGGTGGGAACCCAGGGAATTGGGCCTGGCAGGGAGGGCTGTGCTTTCCAGCCATGAGCTGTTCACTCTGGGTTAGACTGTATGCACATGTACTTTTATTAAAAAATGACTGAAACTTGGAACTGTGTGGCTGACTGACCTGGCGTGTGGAGTGGGAGACTGACTGGGTGAGGTCTTCCCACAGCCATGTCCTGTGTGTAGGGTGGGGTGCCAGGGAGTGGGGCAGAGAGGCCCCGGGTGATCCAGTAGGTGCCTTGGGTTCTTTTTTTTCAGACAGAGTCTCATTCTGTCACTCAGGCTAATGGTGTGATCATAGCTCACTGCAGTCTTGACCTCCTGGAATCAAGTGATCCTCCCACCTCAGCTGCCAGAGTAGTTGGGACTATAGGAGAGCACCAGCACACCCAGGCTTTTTAAAAATTTATTTTTTGTAGAGATGGGATCTTGCTTTGTTGCTCTGGCTGGTCTGGAGCTCCTGACTCGCATGATTCTCTGGCCTTGGCCTCCCAAAGTGCTGGGATTGCAGGCGTGAGCCACCATTTCCGGTGCCTTGGCTTTGACCTCTCCAGCCTCAGCCTCCTTTTTGGGACGATGGGTTGTACCTGGAGTCTGTCTCCTTAGGATTAAGCGAGATGCACCCACAGGAGAGGCACAGGTCGTGTCTCTGCCAAGGACTCCTGAACGGCCCACCCAAGACGGCCTTTATCCCACATCGGGATCAGTGTCAGCCTGTGGCTGGGTCGGCGCTGAGGGAGCAGGCAGGCAGAGGCCAGTGGGCAGTGCCTGTCACCTTGAGCCTGGCCAGTGATTCTGCTCCTGTTCGCTCGACTCTGGGAAGCCGAGGGCTTGTTCTTCCGCTTTTGGCCCTGGCTGGAATGGCCATGGTAGAGCTCCCAGGGCAGCTGCTCGACCGGCCCCAGCCTTGCGGGGCTGTAGGGGTTTAACGAGCGGGCAATGTCGGCCGGGACAGCTTGATCCATGACTTTGGAGGGGCGGCCGGAGGGGGACAAGGAGGTGTCTGTGATGGGGAGCAATCCTAGGCGGAGCTGGGCTGTCTCCAGCACGTCACAAAAAAGCAAACTGTGGTGTTCTGAGGTGCACAGGAGACTGTGTCAGCTGAGATTTCGTAACCGGTGCGTCGTGGCCTGGAGCCTGGCGCGTCGGGGCCATGCACCATGGATCCCGCACACGTCGTAAAGATATGTAGTAGTTGATGTGTCTCTAAAGAAATTCTAATATTGTTGTTTTATGGGAAGCAAGCTGGAAATATTAAAAGTCAGAATTTTATGGCCCTAAAAAAATTAAATGCTGAAGACGTGGGAAGGGAGACCAAAATATCTGTCACTGTCTGGGTCTCCATCCCAGGGGAGGAGCCAGAGGCTATGAACTTGGTGGCTCTGGCAGCCTTTCTGTGACCTTTCAGCTCAGGGAGCAGCTTCCTCCTGGGGAGAATTTGGGAAGTGGAGACCCAGGCTGGGGTGCCGGGGTTGTCTACACAGGACTTGGGATGGGGAACGCACGGGGTATCCCTGTGGCGGGGCGGGATGAGAGCCTCTCGGGGCTTGGCCCTCCTGGCTGGGGGAGTGGACGGGGCAGCTGGGAGGACTTGCTTTTGCCCACATGGGGGGGGTAACCTTCTGGCCACTGCATTCCTTGTGGGGGGATGAGTTACTCGGGTGCATGTTTAAATGTGCAGGTTCCAGTTGGCTTTGGTGACTTTCGGAAAAGCAGCAAATAACAGGCAGTGGTAGGCACCTTGAGCGTTTGGGGGTTGGGGCCATGTTCCCGGGTCTGGGCATCGAGGAGCACTTGTGAGACTGAGGAGGGGCTGATGGGGCTGTGTCTCTTCTCTGGCTGTGGCTGCAGCTCATGGCTTTGCTCCATAGCAGGGTCTGTGTGGAAGTGAAAGCATGGGGTCTGTCTGTAGCTCCCTCTGGGCCAGTGTGGGAAAACCACCCTGTGTGCCGGGGACATGGGCACACCCAGGATTAGTTGTTCAGGTTTTAAATTTATTCTCATTAAGGTGAAATTCCCATGACATAAAATTAATCGTTTCATCTATTTATTTATTTACTTACTTATTAGAGACAGAGTCTCTGTTGCCCAGGCTGGAGTGCAGTGGTGCCATCATAGCTCACTGAAGCCTCGAACTCCTGGGCTCAATCCATCCTCTTGTCTCAGTCTTCTAAGCTGCTGGGACTACAGGTGCACCAACATCATGCCTAGATAATTTTCATTTTATTTGGTATTTTTTGTGGAGGCAGTGTCTTGCTATGTTGCCCAGGCTGGTCTAGAACTCCTGGCTCAAGTAATCCATCCACCTCAGTCCTGCCAAGTGCTAGGATGACAAATGTGAGCAACTGCACCTGGCCTAAAATTAATCATTTTATTTATTTATTTTGTTAGTTCATGTCTTTTATTAACTCATACACAATTACTATTTTATTTATTTATTTATTCTTATTTTTATTTATTTATTTATTTTTGAGTTGACGTCTCACTCTGTCGTCCAGACTGGAGTGCAGTGGTCGCTCCCAGCCACCGCAGCCTCGATCTGCTGGGCTCCGGTGATCCTTCTGCCTCAGTCTTCAGTTAGCTGGAACTACAGGTGCGCGCTACCATGCCTGGCTGATTTTTGATTTATTGTAGAGATGAGGTCTCGCCAAGTTGCCCAGGTGGGTCTCGAACCCACGGGCTCGGGCAATCCACTCACCTCAGTCTCCCAAAGCACGGGATTACAGGCTGAGCCACCAAGCCTGGCTTATTTATTTATTTTTAAAGCAGGATTTATTTTTAAAGAGGACAGAAAAGCTTCCACAGCAGGAAGCTGTGGAGGTTGCCCTAATCATTTTATTTTATTTTATTTTTTGAGTTGGAGTCTTACTGCCACCCAGTCTGGAGTGCAGTGGCACACTCATGGCCACCACAGCCTCAACTTGCGGGTTCAGGCAATCCTTCTGCCTCAGCCTTCCAAGTAACTGGAACTACAGGCATGTGACACAATGCCTGGCTAATTTTGAATTATTGTAGAGATGAGGGCTCACCAAGTTGCCCAGGCTGGTCTCAAATCCTGGGTTTAGGTAATCCTCTCGCTTCATCTCCCCAAGTGCTGGGATTATTGGCTTGAGCCACCACACCCATCAAATTAATGATGTTAAAGGAAACAATTCAGTGCCATTTAGCACATTCACCATGTTGTGCAACCGCCACCTCTGTCTATTCCAAAACATCTTCATGCCCCCAGAGGAGACCCTGTGCCCATCAGTAGTTACTGCCTTCCTCTCCGCCATGCTGGGCGGCCACCCGTGCTCATGTCTCCAGATACGTCCTGATGTTCCATAGAACAGTTGTCATAAACACAGTCTCTTGTGTGACTTTGCCCATTCAGAATGTCTCTGGGGTTCATCCCATGGTGGCCCGTGTCAGCCATGCCCTGGAGCATCTGGGTGATGCTGTGTTGTGTGGTGGAGGGACCCACTACCCCTCCGTTGTCAACAGATATGGGGTCATCTCCACTCTGTGCTGTGAGCAAGACTGCGGTGAGTATTTTGGCATGCATGTCTGAGCAGCATCTTCGCCTCAGGCCTTTGGTGTTCTGCTCAGGCTCTGACGAACGTCCTCCCATCCAGGAGACCCTGGTGAGCCACAGTGACCCTCATTGAGTGCTTGCAGGTCCAGCATTTTCTAGACAGTCCCTGCCACAGCACGTCATCCAGTGTTCAGCACAGTGGGCCTGAGGGATGTGGTGGTTGCCACTCTAGATCATGGCGTGGGACACCCCCAACTCCAGGGGCTTCTGGGGCCTCCTCCTAGTGACTCTCAGCCCCTCTGTCCCCACACACAGGCCATACCCGGCTTTCTGCCACTGGGGCTGAGTCTCTCCCTGGCTGATTTTATATGAATGGACCCTGTGTGTGCAGCCTCTTGAGTCTGATTTCCGGGTAGTGCAGTGCGTTTCAGATTTGCCCTGGCTGTGGCTCATTCCCGTGTATCACTCAGTAGTAGTCCTTTTTTTTTTGAGACAGGATCTCACTCTGTTGTCCAGGCTGAAGTGCAGTGGTGTGATCACAGCTCCTTGCAGCCTCCAACTCCTGGGCTCAGACGATCTTCCTGCTTCAGCCTCCTGAGTAGATGGGACAATAGTCATGCACCACCAAGCTCAGCTATTTGTTATTTTTTGTGGAGATGAGGTCTTGCTGTGGAAACTGCCCTCTGCCTCTCACAGCGACCATGCCATCCTCATTCCTGCTGGGGTGCGTGGGCATCCTAAGTGTCCTCACATTTCCAGCATCTGGTGCCATTGGTCCTTGTCATTTTAGCCACTCGTGTGGGTATTGAATTAATCTCAGTTTAACGATCAGAGCCTGGTAGCGCAGAGGGGTGAAGTGAGCTGTCCAAGAGGGTACTGGTGGCTTGGTCAGAAACTGCCCGGGACCTTGGGTGCTGTGGCCACCTCTGACATGGCCCCAGGTCCCCAGCAACCTGGACAGGCCTTTACATCCCATCCCATACCTGTGCCTGCTGCCCTGAAGCCTCAGTGTCCCCTACTGTTCTGCCCTACTTGCCCTCCTCCCCAGGATGCCCTCCTACCCAGTTGCGCTGGTACATCACTTTCTGGGTGCACAAGGTTCCCAGCTCCTCCCTCTGCCTCCCCTGGTCCTGTCCTCTCCACACTCAGGACAGCTGCCCTGGCCTGTGTGCCTCTTGGCACGCCCACATCAGAAGTGACAGCGGTGGCAGCTGACACCTTTCTGTCCCACTGAAGAGGGACTTGGGAGAGCAGAGACTGGGCCTGCTTTGGCTGTGATGAGTCTGGCAGCAGTGAGCCTGACCTGGGACCACCTGCCTGACCAGTGTCCCATCCAGGTCGCCAGGTCCCCAACCCCAATTTAGGTCATCCAGGCATTTAGTAGGCCCTTCTTCCCCAGGAGACAAGACAAGCAGGATGGCCTTGTACCCAGGCCTGGGGCTTGGGGACATCCCACCAAAGCTTCAGTAGCGCCTCCCACAGGAAGGATGGTCCCTACAGCCCTGGCAACACTGGGCCTCAGGGTAGCCTGGATGGTGCCCTGACCTCATAGAGGCTGTAACAGGGAGGCCCTGGGGCAGGGAGGCTGCTGAGCCCCGGGACACCCTCCCTTGCCTGGGCCTGTGTGGTCCGCCAGGGTCTATGCTGCCTTCCCAAACACGCACAGTTCCATAAACCATGATAACACTTCATAAACATTTTCCTAGCATGCGGAATGTTTGACATGAATTTCGGCTATTTTAGAACTAATAAACAATTGTCAATGTCATGGCCGGCGCAAGCAGGAGCTGCAGCCTTTATGGAAGATCAAAGGAGCAAGGAAAATCTTGTCGTAGAGAAAAAAGAGGCGGAAGGAAACCGTCCCATGGGGTGTGGCTCTGGGCTGTGTAAGAGGGGCTGTAGAGAGGTGCAGCATCCCTTCTTGTGGCCAGGGCTCCCAGGCTCAAAGAGTGGCAGGGACCTATGGGTGCAGGGTGTTAAGTGGGGCTGTAAGTGCCAGTGAGCACCTGGGCACTTTGCCAGCTCCCACTCAGAGCTGCAGCCAGTGCCTGGGAGCTGGTGGCCAAGCGTGCCTTTGGGGGCCATGGCACCCTGGGCAGTGTGGCCCTGGGCCTGGATGTCAAGACACCTGTGTGCATGTCCCCACGCCTGGCCAGGACACAGCCTGCTTGGCCTTTCCAACTGCCGTATGGTATCCTGTGCTGGGGATTGCTCAAGATGCTCCTGGGTGGGGAGACCAGTGTCTCCAGGTGGAGGGTGACCCAAGAGCCTGCAGGGTCTATGGTCAGAGTGACCAGGTCAGGAAGACCCCGCACCAGGACAGCCCTTCTGGGATGGCAGCAGTGGGGAAGCCACAGAGGGCTGGGGAGAGCCTGGTGAGGAACAGCTAGTGCCCTGGGGACAGCAGGCCTTGTGGAAAGGTCCCACGCTCCTGTTAGAGAGGCTACCTTTGCAGCTGGGCCCTAGGGTTGAGAGACCAGCGGGGGCCCCATGGTAGCCCACCCCCACCTCCTGGGGGTGTTGCCAAGGTTCCACTGGAAAATGCACCGAGCCTGGTCCTGGGTGGGCCTCTGGAGGGCCCTTCCTCAGCTGCCACCATTAATTACTCACTCACCAGCCAGGATGATGATCCACGTGACAGCAATGTCACTAGCATGCGTCATTGTTTGAGGACTGATGTTTACCTGGGGCCGTACCAACAACAGGACCTTCGGTTTTTGGTGTGACCAACTCCCACTGCCCCATCCCAGGCTCACTGCTATGGGGCAATCATTTATGCTTTTACAGAAGAAGATACTGAGGGTCCCAGAGGTGCTGGGGCCTGCCTGAGGTCACATTTCTGGGGTACAGGAGACTGGGGAGACTGATCTGTTAACTGTTACCTCTAACTCAGAGGAGGGTCCCTGGCCTGCTTGCAGCCCCATGAAAGGAGGGGAGCAGGTCTGGGTTCCCTGAGTTGGGGAAGTGGCTTCCCCTCACGTCTCCCAGCATGGCGTGGCTCTGGCCTGCAGAGACCCCCACACCCCATCTTGGACAGGGCCCTGGAAGCTGATGGGCCTGACAGGGCCATGGAGTCTAAGGGACAGTGTGGGGGCTGAGAGGGGCTGCCGAGAGGGGCTGCCCAGAGGGGCCCAAGATCTCGCATTTGTGGACTATAGAACAGAAATGTGGGCACTGCCTGTCTTGGGTGGCCCGCAGGGACCACCTGTGGGGAGCCCTGGAGATGGGGCAGCACCTCTGCCCTAGCCCCCTTGGCTGGCCAAGGCTGAAGGCATGAGCTCGAGGGGTGAACACACACTGGAGGCAGGCCCTGGGCTGCGTACCCCTGGGCACAGGTTCGGCACCTTCCTGCTGCTTCCTCTGTGCTGAGGCCCCGACCCGAAGGTGGCGGCATCTGCATCTGGGCCGCAGCTGGGTGTCCCATCCACACTGGCAGCCATCCGGAGGAGTCCTGATGCCCTGATGCCCTCCACGGGCACCAGCTGCTTCTGAGCTCAGTGCCACTTCCTCAGGTTGGCAGGGGGAGGCTGGCAAACCCATGGAGTCCCCGCACTCCCACACAAGTGGCAGGCTGTCCCCCGTGCCACGACACTGGGCCTGGTGATGGTGGGTCACGGCCTGCATCTTTTTCAAGTCCTCCAGACTCTGGTTTTACCCAGAGGAAAAGCCAGAGTCCTCCGGGAGGCCACCAAGCCCACGCCCATGACACATCCTTCTCAGGCCAGCTACTTCCGAGATTCAAGTCTGCTTCACTCACCCACCTGCCTGCTCAAGTTCTCTCCCTGAAGGGCACATACTGGTCAAACACTTGGCCCTGCTGCCCTTCCAGCCCTCCCCCTCCACCCAGCCAGAGAAGCCTCTTGGTCCTGCCCTTTCTGCCAGTGAACACTGGGCCTGGAGATGCCGAGCTGCTTGTGTCAGGGCTTGTGGCCAGAGTTGGGCCAGTCCAGGCTTGTCTGGTCATGGTCAATCCTGGGTCATGGACAGTCAGTGTCATGGTCAGCCCCGGGTGATGAGCAGTCAGGGTCAGGTTAGCCAGGGTCATGGTCAGCCAGGCTCGTGGTCAGCCAGGGTCCTGATCAGCTGGGGTCATAGTCAGTCTGGGTCATGGTCATCTGGGGTCATGGTCAACAGAGTCATGGTCAGCTGGGGTCATGGTTAGTCAGGGTCATGGTCAGTCAAGGTCATTGTCAGTCAGGGTCATGGTCAGCTGGGATGATGGTCAGGTGGGGTGATGGTCAGCTGGGATCATGGTTTTTCAGGTTTATGGTCAGTCAGGGTCATTGTCAGTCAGGGTTATAACTAGAAGGGTCATGGTCAGCCGAGGTCATAGTCAGTAAGGTCATGGCCAGTAGGGTAATGTTCAGCTGGAGTCATGGTCAGCAAGGTCATGGCCAGTAGAGTCATGGTCAACAAGGGGCATGGGCAGCAGTGTCATGGTCAGCCAGCTGGGTTGAAACAAGCCTTTCAGGTCCTGCCCTGGGGACAAGGGCACTCTAGTCCCTCAGCTAGGCAAGATGGGACTGCCATGGATGGAGGATGCCCAGAGACATTAGGATCTAACTCACTTGTATACAGGGTGGGAACTGAGGCCCGGTGCACACAGTGCTGCCTTCACTCTCACCATGTCCACTCTGTGCCAGGGGAGTGGGCCTGGCCGCTGGGGCCTGGGGGAGCCTCCGGCCACCTCCTCCATGCAGGCACCTGCATTCAGGTTGATCAGAGGGGTGTGGGGCCAGCAGAGCTGTGTGGACACTAGACATCACCCAGGAGTAAACATGTGTCTGCTGTTTGGGGTTTTGAACCCTGGGAAATAAATACACAAGCCCCAATACAAAAAGAAACAGTTACCCTGACTACCATCCCTGATGCCTCTGCAACATCTACACATGTGACACGCACATGCACACACGTGTCTGCCTTCCATCTGTCTGCCTTCCATCTGGCTATTGTTTCAGCTGTGCTGTTTTCTCTTTCCCCTTCTCATCCTGAGAATCTCCCCAAACTGCTTTCTACACTTGGTGGTGTTTCATGGACACATCCTCCTGTCTAGATTTCATCCTGTAAAATCACATGGTGTCAAGGCACCGCCCTGGGTGGCCCCTGAAACTATACATTCCCCCCCCCGTGGTCTTATGAGCAACGTGGCACAAGCATCCTATGGAGATCTCTGTGTATGTGTCACCCTAGGTCATCTTGGGAATGCTCCCTAGAGGTGAATGTATAGCATCAGCCGTGCCCATTCCTGAGGATCCTACATGTTGACATTTGCCTAGCAAGGAGTTCATCCCCTTGGGTCCTCTGACTGGTCCCAGAGGGTTCACCAACACCAGCAGCACATCTTTTTCAACATTGTCAATTGTTGGGTAACATAGTATCTTATTTTAATTTGAGTTTCTTGGCTCACTTGTGAGGTTGACTATTTGTCATGTTTATTGGTCACTTATATTTCTTTTTCGGTGAATTGCCTCACATTGTTTGGTGCCTTTTTCCATAATGAGCTTTTCATCGTTTTTCTTATTGATTTCTAAGAGCTCTTTACATTTTAAGGCTACTAATACTTTTATATGTGTTCTGAATATTGTTGCCTACTGATACTTCCTCCTCATTTGTTTATAGTTCTGTGAACAGGAGGGCAAATTTTGATGTAGACATGTCTGTCTACCTTTCCTTCCTCTCAGGTCACCAGATCAATCCTGGAGCTCAGGCTGGGCAAGTCAGAAGTCCTTGGGATTCCACATTGGGTTGGCTCTGGGATAGAGCAGGGATGTTGCTGGCCCCAGGGCAGGGCTGGGGGCTGGGGGTGAGCAGAGGCAGAGCCAGGCGCATGGTGGGCGCTCACACTATCCTTGCTGGACTGAAACGCAGGCAGCAGGTGACCAGGATGGCAGGCTAGAAGGAAGGGCAAGGAGGGGAGTGAGGAGTGTCTCAGGCCAGGGCTGTTGGAGCCCACCCGGCCTGGGGCATGGCTCTCAGTGCCCAGTCCTGCTGGCTGCCACTGTCTGTACTCTTTCTCTAGAAACTCCGGCACATCCCTCACAATCCCAAATGCTCATCTGTCCCTGCTTCTGCAGTGCATCATCTGTGCAGGCCCCTGGTGGAGTGGTCCTGCTAAGCAATGAAGCTCCGAGTTACAGCTGTGTCCGCTGGACAGCACTCGCTTCACCTGTCTGCCAGCCTCTCCCTCTTGATGTCCGGATGAGGACTCAGGGCACTGATGGAATGGGCTTGTCACATTGGGGCAAATGGGAGGTGGAAGGGGAGCCGCACCCACACCTGCCGGCCACCAGTTCCTGGTGGGGTCCGGGCAGAGGGTGGAGGGTGAGGGTGGAGGAAAGGGCCAGCCCGGTCACTTCCTGCAGGGCTGGGGTTGTTGTGAGAGGTGACCTAGTGGCCATCCCTGGTCATGGATGTCCGTCCTGCTGACTGGTTGAGGGTTGGGCTAGGCAGCCCCAGGAGGGAGGCACTGGGCTGACGGGAGGGCCAGCCCCCAGGGCTTACCGTCCTCTGCATGTGCGCCTCAGGTGCTACCTGGGGTTTCTCAGGGGTGCCCACTCACACTCACAGGGTACGCATGCCCGACCTGGAGCCGGACAGAGCCTTGGGGAGGCTCTAGAGACATTGCGCAAGTGCTGGGCCTCTGTGCCTTGCCAGCCTCCCAGCACCCCAAGGCCACTGCAGCGTCGCTGTGTGCCCTGGGCGGGTGTCAGGCTTCTTTGCTTTATTTTTGAAAACTGATTATTTTTTCTACTTTTGAATTTTGAATTTTTTTTTTTATGGAGACACGTTCTCATTCTGCCACCCAGGCTGGAGTGCTGCGGCACCATCATAGCTCATTGCAGCCTTGACCTCCTGGGCTCAAGCAATCCTTCTACCTCAATCTTCCAAAGTGCAGCAATTGCAGGTGTGTACCACCACACCTTGCTACTTTTATTTTTAGTAGAGACAGGGTCTCACTATGTTATCCAGGCTGGTCTCCAACTCCTGGGCTCAAGCAGTCCTCCTGTTTCAGTCTCCCAAAGTGCTGGAATCACAGGTGTGCGACACCATGCCTGGCCTGTAAACTGATTTTTAATTACATGAGTAATCCAGGAGCACTTTCTCCTTCTAGTGGATCATCATGGTGGACACTAAAGATCAGTGACCTGTGGCATCAGTCCCAGCACTCAGCCTCGCCTTGTGGTGGCTGTGGCTCCTGGAGGCCGTGAGGGGCGGGGCGCGTTTCTGCTCAAGAGACAGGATGCCGCTCTTACTTAGCCACTCATTTTCTTGTGTGTGCAGCACCTCCAGGACAATCCCCATGCGGAGCCCCCACCCAAGCCCTGCCACGGAGCCCCTGACAGGAACCCTGGGGGGTTTCTGTTCTCTGCAGTAACAAGCAGGGCAGTGGGACCCCCACACAAGCTTTCCCTCCTCACTCCTGCTCTGAGCCGACCGTATACCCCAGGACCATTTTGCCCAAAGGTGGACACAGAGTGGCAGGCAACTTGCACCAGGTCACGCAGCCAGGTCGGCAGAGCTGCGACTTGAGCAGGCAGTCTGACCGGGTCCTTGCCCCAACCTGGCAGCCGCCCTTCCCTGCAGACAGAGCAGCTTATCTGTCCAGGTCACCCCTAGGTGTGAGGGAGAGTTGGGGGACCATGTTCACACTATCCAGTGGCAGGTCCAGCAGGCAAGGTGCACAGGGGCTCCCAGTGGGCAGAGTGCATGATGGCTCCCAGTGTACAGGGTACACAGGAGACTCCCAGGGGGCAGGGTGCACAGGGGGCTCTGAACTGTGGGCATGTGTTGGCTGAACGTGGGGACAGAGCAGGTCTCACTTCAGCACCCTCGATTCATGTATTTCTATGTGTTCTTTCATTCATCCAAGTGTGTATTCATTCATTCATTCAAGTGCTGGCTCTCTGACCAGATGCTCCTTGCTCAGCTTGGCACAGGTGGCAGTGGGATCAGAGTGACCAGCACAGGGTGAGGGGCCCACGGCCTCCTCTCAGGAGCCACTGGGGTCTCTGGGGGCATGGAGGGCTGTGCATGTTGATCTGGTCAGGCCCGGGTCAAGTCCTCCCTGGTGGGCTGCTGACCAGGGCTTTTGGAGGCCAGGCAGGGTGAAGGGCTCACTTCCCCGGAGGCCACAGCCTTGACGCAGCCTTCGAACTGAAAAATATGAGTCTCCTCACCCACTGTGACTCCCCCAGCCCGACCTCGTTGGGCCTCAACGGACACCTTGGCTTGGCAGCACACACTGGCACCACCCTCCCCTGCCCAGGGATGGAGGCTCTGGAGCCGCTGGAAGCTTGCATGGAAACCCCACCCCATCTGTCATCACAGGGCTGCCTTGGGCTTGGGGCCATTGTGTCAGCCTCAGCTTCTCCAGTGCGCACTCAGTATGTCATCCCTGGGACTGGAGCTGTAACCATGGGATTCGGCTGGCCTGGGCTGGGGCTTCGTGGGGGGCTTCTAGGGAGCTCAGCCCTGCCCTTCCTTCTCCCACACTACTCTCCCTCTCACTGGGGGTGGTGGGAAGCAGGAGTGGCTCTTCCCCCTGCACCCAGCTCCCTGTCCTAAGGCATCTTGGGCCTTGCCCAGACTCCTACCTACCCAGGAAGGTATAACCGTGGCCTCGATCACAGTGCATATGTCATGTAGTCACATGTTTGTTCAGCAAACACCTCACTATCTACAGTGCAGCTCAATCCTCCTTAGTTTGGGAGTGAAGATGGTGTACAAGAGTCCTGTGGAGCTGAGCGTCCTACGGCACAGTGGCCCTGATCACATTGGCTGACCCTGCCAGACCCAGGGTCAGTGTGCAGCACACATGACTATGGAGGATGTGAGGGCCTCACCCATCATGTGGCATGCAGACCGTGCACTGAGATGGCAGCACCTTTTTTTTTCTTTTGAGACAGGCTGGAGTGCGGTGGCACCATCCCAACTCACCGAAGCCCTCAACATCCTTGGCTCAGATGACCCTCCTGCCTCAGCCCCCTGAGTAGCTGGGACTACAGGTGTGTGTCACCATGCCCAGCTAATTTTTAAAATGTTTTTGTAGGAATTATGTCTCCCTATTTTGCCCAGGCTGGTCTCGAACTCCTGGGCTCAAGTGATCCTCCTGCCTCAGTCTCCCAAAGTACTGGGACTACCGGTGTGAGTGTCTGGCCTCTTTTTCCTTTTCTTAACATGGCCACTAGCATGTCTGAAATCACACATGTGGCCTATGCTCTATTTCTTCCAGGCAGCCAGCCCCAGCCTGAATAGTGAGGCCAACATCCAGCAGGTAGGTGAATGACAGGGACATTTCAGGTTGTAGTGACTGCTGTCATGGCATTAGTAGGGTCCTGTGTGGACAGCAGGGCCACATTCACTTCCCCTGGAGGCAGATGGACCCCACTCAGACTCTCCCCACATGGCCTGTCCTGCCTAATGGGACCCTCTGACCCCAGCATGGGCAGGTCCCTGTGGGGTGGCCTCTGACCCACGTTGGCCCAGGTGCAGAACCTTGCCTCCAGGACTCTGGGCTTTAGTTTCTCAGCTATGTGATGAGGACAAAGACCCCGTGCAGCTTGGGAGAGTGGAGTGGTGGCGGCAGTGTCCTCTGCCTGGAAGGATTCGAGCTCATATGGGTGCCCGGGTTGGAGTTTTTGGTGGTCCAGCAGGATAAGGTCCTCTTCTTGGTGGACAACCCCAGAGGGAGGAGGGGTGGGGAGCCTGGTGCTGTGTCCCAGGCACGTAAGAAGGCACCACGCATGGGTGGCTCATGTGGCAGAAAGTCCTTGTCTTGCGGTTTTAGAGCCAGAGGTCACAGGTCCACGTGTCAGCAGGGCTGGCTCCCACATCTCAGGTGGAAATGTGACCCGGTGTTGGGGGACATGGTGGGAGGTGCTGGATCACAGGCTCTCCCATGACTGGTGCCCTCCTGCGGTGATGAGTGGGTTCTTGCTCTGCGGGTTCAGGAGAGCCGGTTGTGTAAGAGCCCGGCCCCTTCCTCCCTCTCACACCCACACTTGCCACGTGACATACCTTCCTCTCTTCCTTTCCGCCATGACTGTGCCTTCCTGAGGCCTCACTGAAAGTGGAACCGTGAGCCAAATCTGCATCTTTCCTTTATAGACGACTCAGCACAGGAGAGACAACCGTGCTCCTCCTGGGCCATGGGGAGTGTGCTTCTCTCTTCCAGACTCTGCCTGGGCTGGCTGGTGTTCTCCTGCTTCTGGAAACATCCCCGGGCTTTGGTCTTGACCTTCACATGGCCACTTCCTGGGTGTGTCTGTCTCCATGTCTCCTCTTTCCGTGGGGCACCAGTCAGATTAGACCAGGACCAGCCAACTGTGGTGTGACCCTGCATAACTGATTACTCCTGCAATGACCCTATTTCCAAACATGGTCACATTTTGATGTCTTGGGGCTCAGATTCAATGAGGACTTTTGGGACACAGGACCCAGCTCGGGTCACCTGGAACATGTGAATCAGCAGACCCTGCCTGCAGGGAGCTCAAGCCCACCGGTGCTTAGAGATGGCAGAGAAGGGCCCAGGAGCCTGGGGGGCTTGATGAGTCAGGCTGGGGATACCCAGTGGCTCCTGTTCTCACAGGGTTTATTCCAACTCCCTGGGGACCATCGGCGGGGTCCCTAGAAGCAGAGCCTGAGACGGAAATTTTTGTGCGGGAAGTCACTGGGAGGGGTTCCCAAGGAGGAAGGTGGGCAGGACGTGGAGTCAGGGGCAGATCTGGGAGGGGCTGGAGCCCACATGGCCGGAATGTGACATGATAAGGGGTCCCCTGTGCCCCCTTGACAGTCACTGGCTTCGCTGCCCGAGGGTGGGCAGCGTCTTCTGGCCATTCCCGGGTGAGGTGAGTCCTGGTGTCTTTTGGCGAGGGTGTTCCCTGGAGATCTGTGAGTGGATGGTCCCCAGAGCCACAGGGGCAGAAAACTTGGGATTCATTGCCTTCACAGAGATCAAGCATCCTGGAGGCCTTGGCCAGGTCTTCCCCATGCATGCCTGGCACAGGGTTATGGTGTTCAGAATCCTTGGGCCAATCTGACCCAGCAGCCAGGCCTTCCTGGAGCTGCATGGTGGCCTTAAAAGGCCTGCACCCTTTGACACTCTTCTCACCCGTGGGGTGAAGGGGTGGAGTGGGGAGGGGAGGTCTCAGCTTGTGGTGGGTGGGCCTCACTGGAAGGAGCACCTCGGGGGATGACGTTCCCTTGAGCTAGGAGGGAACCTTACAGTCCAGACCCTGGAGTGGGTCCCCTCCTACCTTCAAAGCCCCTAGAGAACTACCCCACACAAATGAGTGTCTCCAGCCTTCTCTGCCCACCCCGAGAGTGGGTCCCCACTTCAGTCTTCCCTGGAATGAAGCTCCGTGTGGTGTATGCCCTGTTTCCTCTGTCCCCAGCCCCAGAGCAGGCCCTGGCCACTGCAGGGCCAAGCAGATGTCGGATGAAGGGTGAATCTGCCAAGCATTTTGAGTATGCCATCATGACGTCAGCCTCATGCTAACATTTTTTTTATCTCTTAATAACCCCAAAACTCCAGAAAAATATTAAAAATGCAACCCCAAGGACTGGGGAGGCACCCAGAGCCTTTTCTGGCAATAGATGTTTTGCATCTGTCCCTGTCCTCTGGGATGTGCTTGAGCTTCCAGTGAATCTGGTGGCCACACAGGAAGTGTCCGCTGGGAGGACCAAGGAAAGGACACCCCCAGGAGTGGTGAGAGGCCCCAGATAGATGGGACCTCTCAGCCCAGGCTTTGCGGGAACAGAGATCCTCTCCAGGCTGTGTCCCCACTCGATGCCCACCTGCCCGAGCCCCGTGGCTCCCACGCCACAGACGTGTCCTCCCTCCAGCACCACCGCCCTTTGGTTTTTATGGTCATGTCCCATTTTTTGGAACCTTTACACTAGGATCCATGCTCCCTGCACATGGCAGATGTCCCTGAGGTCACTGACTCCGTGGCCCTACCTGGAGCTCTGGGACCCGCTGCCTCTTTCTGACCACCAGTTGCTGCTCGGAACTGTCCTGCCTGAGAATCAGACCCCAGGCCCACCAGAGTCTCCAGGGCAAGGTCCAGGCCCTGTGGGGACAGGTTCTCAGGTCCTGTGGGGATAGGTCCTCAGACATGCAAAGGGGGGTCAGGAGTGTGGCTGTCGGCTGGGGCAGAGGGGACCCCCTGAATGGTCACTGCTCCAGGGTCCTGGTGGAGGCAGCTTGCCCCGAGGGCTGGGCCTGTGAGCTGTGCACCCTGCAGCCCCACAGCCTCCCTACCAGCTTCTCCCTTTGCTCCCAGGTGAACCTCAGAGTGTGGGGGGGGACAGGTGCCCCCCAAGGGGTGTGCTCCTCTCACTTCTGGCTCCCCTAGGGGACTGGGTGTGTCCCATTGTGTGCCTGGCACCGGGATGCCAGAGTGGCCAGGCTGGCTCTGGAGGACAGTCCTGGGGAGTAGGATGCTCCCTGTCCACCAAGAGCTCCTCTCTCTTCTGTTCCAGGGGTCCTCCCTCCCCTTCTTCTTCTTCCCCTTTCCCCTCCCCCTC
>NW_007247109.1:335053-349267 GCF_000164805.1 Carlito syrichta
TCTTCCTTCCCAGGGGTCCTTCCCTCCCTCTCTCCCTCCTCCTCCTTCCCCGTCCTTCCCTCTTCCTCCCCTTCCCGCTCTCATTCCAGGACCCCCCTCCCTCCCACTTCCTTCCTCCTCCAGCCCTTTCAGCAGAGCTGCCCTGACTCTGGGGAAAGGGGCCCCATGACTGTCTTGAGAAGGGACAGACTGCCTGGCTGGGACCTGTAACCCTCAGGTCAGCCCTGAGCATGACTGTCCCAGTTCAGTCACTGATAGCGCTGAGACTGCTCCCTTTCCTGGTGGATTCTGGTTTCTGAGTCTGGACCGGAGCCCTTCAGGCCCTCGTGGACTGAGACATTTGGTTCCCGGGTGACACATAGGCTTGCCTGCCTCCACCCAGACCCCTCCTCCTTGGCAGTCATAGGAAGGCTGGGGGGGCCAGTCAAGCCTTGCTCTTTCTGCCTGGGAACCAACGAGAGGGCCCTAGTGGGGGAGGGGGTCGAGGTCTGTGAGATCCATCTTGGCCCCATCCCACACATACACTGGTAGAATTGGGTGTGTGTCACCTAGCGGTGGGGGCCCGACTGGTGACATTCTCATTGGGGCAGATGGAGGGATGGCAGGACTGTCCCAGGCCTCTTAGGGCCTCCCAGTCTCCCATCCCAAGGAGATCTGGGCCAACATTTGGGGAGGGCAGGCCTTCCTGTGCCATGATGTCATGATGATTCTGGACCTGCATGAGAGACAGAAGGACAGAGAGGGAGAGAGAGAGGGAGAGTGATAGAGAGAGGAAGAGACAGACAGAGACAGAGAGGGATAGAGAAAGATGGAGAAAGGGAGAGATGGACAGAGACAGAGTGAGGGAGAGATGGAGAGGGCAAGAGAGGAGAGAGGGAAAGACAGAGAAACAGAGGGAGAGAAAGAGGGAGAGATGGAGAGAGAGAGACAGAGAGGGAGAGAGAGGGAGAGATGGAGAGTCAGAGAAGGAGAGAGAAAGATGGAGAAAGGGAGAGACACAGAGAGAGGGAGAGATGGAGAGGAGAAAAGGAGAGAGAGAGACAGAGAGGGAGAGAGAGACAGATAGAAGGAGAGGTGGAGAGACAGAGAGGGACAGAGAGGAAGAGAGACAGATGGAGAGACAGAAATAAGAAGGAGGAGAAGAGGAGGAGAGAGACTGTGCTACTTTGGGAAAGCCAGGCTGGCCCCAGTGCCCACTGCCTCAGGCCTGGTTGCTTCCTGGGCTCACATATGCCTCAGCCCCTAGGGCTGTTCTAGAAGCCCTGGCTCCCCAGCCCTCTCCAAGGCCCTTGCTGGGCCCTGGGTCAGGGGGCTCCATTTTTCTTTAGCCCTGCTGCTGTCCTTTGGGGGTTGATCTCCTACTGTTTCCCTTTTTCAAATAGAAAACTGAGGCTCAGAGGGGTTTGGGGAACTGCCTGAGGTCACACAGCAATAACTGGGGAGCAAGATACTGCTCTGTGGGCCCCTTCAGAATCTCCAACCACATTCCGGCTTCAGATGGCCTCTATGCCCTTGAGCAGGCCCCCTCAACTCGGCTCCTGTGAGAGGGATCTTGGAAACCTGGAAGCCAGGGGTCCTGACCATTCTCCAGGGCCAGGGCCTCCTCTGCAGGAGCAGGTCGGGGAGGCAGGCCAGGCAGGAGGCCAGTCTGGAAGCTGGGGGAGCAGGCAGGCTGTGCAGAGGCTGTGTTGGTGTCAGAGTGAATCAGGCGTGGTGGGGCAGGAGATGCCCCAGTCGAGGGGGCAGGGCGCCCCTTATTGCTGTGATTGCTCAGTGAGGGGAGATGGCCTTTCACCTTCTTGTTGATAAGTGGGGAGAGGGGGTCACTGCCAGCTGTCCTCACACCCTCAGCTGGCTGGCAGCGGCCCTGGCCCCAGGCTGACTGTCTGGCCCCTGACGCCTGCACGGTGCCCTCTGGGGGACCTGGGGACACTCTGGTAGAGACCACCGAGTCCCAACTCCTATATGGCTCTGTAGAGCACCTACTGCTTGCCAGCCTCTGTGCGGGTCCTGAGGTGTGATGACAAGCGTGGCCCACAGGGGACAATCGCAGACAAGCAGTGACACGAATAACCAAGGAGCCTTGGGAAGGGCACTGAGGCAATACAGACCCACGGCAGCCACCCGCCGGGCCCCATGAGGCAGGGACATCACAGGCAGAGGGTTCCCCAGAGACAGGGGCAAGGACAGAGGTGGTCATGGCTCGGCCCTGACCTTCCCTGGGGCGCTGGCTCTCAGGGGCTCCAGGGAGACCCTTCTGTTTTTATTTTTCCTTTTTTTGCCTGTGGCTGGATTTAACTGTGGGAGCAATAAATCACAGATCTGGAAAAACATCCCTTGTCCCCACAAAGGACATGGCTGTCCCCAAATGACAAACAGCTCCAAATTAACATTATTTAGTACTTATAACTTCCTCCGGACAGAACTTACAGATGTTTCTGGCAAATCCTGCCTGCCTTCGGGGTATTTTTAGAGCCCATTGTCCAGCCTGCAGAGGTTCCTCTCACCATGTCTTCACCAGGGAGGCAGCTTGCAAAGGCTGGGCCCTGGGCAGGCCTGGGTGCCCCAGGCCCCCTGCAGAGCTGGGGAGGCCATGACACCCTAGGAGGGATGCGTCCACCCCTCTGCAGGGAGATGGGGCTGGGGGCATGTGGGAGTCCCATCATGCGCTGGGGCAGGCCGTGAGGGGCTGAGCAAGCCTGAGGTGAGAAGGGCCCCCACCCATGGATGGGGGTCAACATACAGGCAGCGAGGATGTCTCAGGACCAGATGGGTGGCCTGTGCGTGGCCAACACTGCCACAGCAAGCACGTGACCAGCATCACTGAGGCTTCTCTGCAAATGAGGAAACCGGGCACAGGGCAACTGGGCAGTCACCTGCGGCCCCTGCTGTTCACAGGCGCCTGGGACTTGAACCCTGGTCTGCACCACCTCCCAGCTGACTGTAGTCTGCCTGGAGCACAGGTGCCCGGCCTGCCCAAGAACCTCCTGGCTGGCCTGTGGGCTGGTGGGCCAGGGTCTCTGTCCTGACACTGAGTTGTGAGTTTAGGGTATCTGTGGGTTTAGGGTGTCTGTCTGGGAAGTGTGGGGCGGTCTGAGCCTTCCTTGGGCCTGCGGTGCAGAGAGACACAACTTTATTGGAGGATCTGATTTCCTGTCTCATTCATAACAAACAAGCCAGGTCCACCTGGATCCCTGGGAGCTCCTGCAGGCTCGTGGAGTCCCAGCCATGACTGTGAGGGGTCGGACCAAGGGGCACATTTTTTTCAAACCAAGCGCAGGCCAGAAGAGTGGCCCTCAGACTGGCACTGGGGAAGTCCCGGGCTGGGATAAGGGATCTTAAATCCTCCACTAGAAATGCCTGGCGCAGCTTTGGAGGGATCTGGGGGCCACCAGGGTAGCCATCCATCCATGGTCAGCAGGTGGCGTGCACTGGGAGTACTGCTGACTTCAGGGCCAGGAATTGAGGGTTCTCTGGGTTTCATTTAAAATTTGAATAAATCAACTTATTAGCGCTCTCCGTGAGATCCTGGTGGCTCTTTTGGGAAGTGAGATCTGGGCTCGGACTGAGGCGCTTAGAGAGGTCCTTGGCTGTCAGGGCCCACCTGGGCCAGTCGTGTCTTTTCTTCCATCCTTCTGGAGTCTGGACGGTGGTCCCTGGAGGGACGGGCCACCTGTCTTACCACTACTTCAGCTGTGGTCAGGGATGGGCTTTTCTGGCTCAGCAGAGGAAGTGACACAGCCCCTTGTGAAGGGAAAAGTCTCTGCTGCCACCCAGCTCCCTCCCTGTTTTCCACTCCAACTGGCACTGCCTGAGGCTGGCACCATGGCCATCTGCCCAGGGGGATGGCACCCCCAGGTCTCCCGAGCCCAGGACTCCATGCTTCCTTAGGTGACTCACGCTGGGACCCAATCCCAGTGCCACAGGACTGTTGTGCTGGCCTCAGGCTGGCCTGTGCTGTTGGTGATCTCTGACCTCTGGGGAAGTGCTCATGGGAGGCGGGGAGGCTCCTGGCTGGTGGCTGCCACCCTGTGGGTCCTCTTTGGGCCCTACCTGCACCCTCACCACCCTTAGGATCTGGAAAGTTTGCCTGAGTGGGTAGCCGCCTGCCCTGCTCTGGGCTGGGGGTCGTGACAGCCTGGTGTGTGTGTGGGGTCTCTGTATCCCCTGCACACTTTCAAGAGCATGCCGCCTATGATCAGGTCCCTGGATCCTCCCTGCCCCTCCCTGCCTCTTCAAGGCTGATGGGGACATGAATTTGTCCATGTCACCCCCAGGGCCTGCTTGGGGCCTAGTCCAGCAGGAGTCATGGTGTGGGAAGGACTAAGATCTCTCAGACAGGCCAGAGACCAGAGGGGTGTGAGGTCGAGGCTGTTGCCCACCTGTCTCTCTATCTCTGCTTGTCTCATCTCTCTGTTTCTCTGTCTATCTCTGCTTATCTCTGTCTCTATCTTTCTGTTCCTCTATATCTCCACCTCTAGGTCTCTCTCTTCTTGTCTCATCTCTCAGTCTCTCTCGCCTTGTCTGTGTCTGTCTATTCTTGTGTTTCTCTCTGTCTTCACATCTCTGTTTCTCTCCGTTTGTCTCTATCTCTCTTTCTGTTTCTGTCTCCACATCTTTCTCTCTCTCTCTGCTTGTCTCTTTGTTTCTGTCTCCATGTCTTTGTCTCACTCCTTGTCTCTCTCTTTCTGTTTCCTTGTCTCTGAGTCTGTCTCTCTGTCTCTTTCTTAAAGTCTCTGTCCTTCTATCTGTTTTTATCTCCATGTCTCTGTCTCTCTCTGCTTGTCTTCTCTCTCTGTCTCTGTCTCGCATCTGCCATTTTCTATCCCTGTCCCCAAGTCTTTCTGTCTCCCTCTCTGTCTCCCTCTTGCATCTGCCATTCTCTGTCCCTCTCTCTGTCTCCATGTCTCTCACCATCTCCCTCTCTGCCTCTGGTCCCCCACCCCCCAGCCTCCTTCTGTGTTCTCTGTAACGGCAGCCTCACCTTCCCTCTCGGTACATCTGACATCCAATATACACATGCTCAGTCTCACCCTGACCAGCCTCAGTCACCCCGACCCCTTGAAGGGCAAGGTCAAGGTCCTTGCCCAGGGTCATGTTCTGGTTTTCTGCATATTCAGAAGTGAAGGAATGCCAGGAGAAGGCTCAGTGTGGTGCTGTCTCTATATGTGTACACTGAACACCTTGACACACGGTATACACAGCATGGCAATTCGGACACTATGAATTCAGAGGTCAAACGGGAACCCTTGGAGCAAGCTGAGGATGGGGTTGTCAGGAAAGCCTACCCCGCTCTGGTAGGTCCACATTTCAGGGACCACTCACATGACCCCCAAACCCTCTCATGACACTCCTAAACCCCCACATGACCCCCTAAACCCTCTCATGACTCCCAAACCCTCTCATGACCCCCTAAACCCACTTATGACCCCCTAAACCCTCTTATGATTCTCCTAAACTCACACATTACCCCCTAAACACTCTCATGGTGCCCTAAACCCTCACATGATCCCCTTGAAATCTCACACGACTCCCCTAGGCCCCCTCATGTTTAATCTTTCTGTCCACCATCTTTCTGTCCCTGTCCTGGGGTCCTCACTGGCCTGAGGCTGGGCTGGTGACCCAGGAGAGGCTGAGTCCCCTGTCTCACTGGATGAGGGACTCTTGGGGTATTCCTAGGGGAGTTGCTCAACCCACCTGAAATCTTGAGGGTTCGATGGTCTTCTTTCCCTCCTCCTTCCTTCCATAAGCACGCTTGTCCGATGTGGGTCATGGACTGTCACAAGGCTCAGCAGTGGTGGTGGGTGAGGACTCTGTTGTCAGGGCCGCCGTTGCTAGTGAGTGGGACAGAGAAGACCAGGGATGGTCCAACATATCACTACCTAGTAGATAAGAGCCAGAAGGGGCTGGGCACTGTAGGGGGATGCTTAGGGCGCTCCTTGGGTGGGTTGGGCAGATGTGGGTCCCTCTGCGCAGGTGGTGTCTAAGCTGAGACTGCGAGATGAGGTGTGATGGGCCAGGTTGGGAGGGTGGAGGCAGGTGGAGGGGACAATGAGGGCAGGGACCGGAGGGGGGCCCAGCATGTGATCTTGGAGCGAGGGCGGCAGGTCTGCAGAGTTCACCTCTGAACTTCACCAAGGCCCTGGTCCCAAGAGGTGAGGCCACTCCTACAAGGGGAGGTAGAGGCAGCCCAGGGGAGGAGGGCCTCGGGGCTCAGTCCTACCTCTCCCAGTCTCCAAAGCAGCAGAAGGGGCAGTGACCACTTACCTCTTCCAGAGTTCCTGGGGAGGGGCCTGCTCAGGTCTGGCCTGGTGGTTGGGGTAGCCCGTGGTCACCTGTCCTGAAGCCCCTTCCCTTCCCAGCAGCCTTTTGGCCTCCCTGGAGGTCCATCCTGGGTGAGGATGCCCTGACACTGTGGGCAGTGCTGGCCTATGAAGCCCCGTGAAGCCTACATTTGCCATTTCCTTCCCGCATACCAAAGCGCACTCATTGAGGAAAAAAATTAGAACACACTGCAATTGTCAAGAGATAAGCACCACTATTGATCGTGTCCCTTGTGTGTAAGAAAAACTATACTAAGCATTGAGTGTATGGGACGCATCACAATGCACATGTGCAGAGTTCAGCCTGTGTTCTTCACATTGGGCTAGAAACATTTTTGTCTGCCTGCCTTTCTCTCTTTCTCCCCTCCTTCCCTCCCTCCCTCTCTCCCTTCCTGTCCTTTCACTGTGTGCCGGTCCCCTGGGCCACCCTACCCAGGAACACTACTCTGGGGTTTCTGACAGACAGAGCTGTCATCTGTCCCCTGGGCTGCCCTAGGACAGTAGAAACATCATGGATACCAAACAGGAGGGGTCATTTAAATGGTTCAAAGGCACATGTGAGAGGGTCATGGCATTTAAAAATACCTGAGAGTATCTAAGAATACAATAACACCAGGTGCAGGCGCTCACGCCTGGAATTCCTGCACTTCGGAGGCCGAGGGTGGAGGAGCACTTGAGGCCAGAAGTTTGAGACCAGGGATCTTGACCCTCACCTGAAGTTCGAGACACAGTGAAATTCCCATCTGTACAAAAAAATAAGAAAGTAGCCGGGTTCGGTGGCTCAGCCTGTAATCCCGCGCCTTTGGGAGGCTGAGGTGAGTGGATTGCCTGAGCCCGCGGGTTCGAGACCCGCCTAGGCAGCAAGACCTCATCTCTACAATAAATCAAAAAATCAGCCGGGCCTGGTAGCACATGTCTGTAATTCCGGCAACTTGGAAGGCTGAGGTGGAAGGATCGTCGGATCCCAGCAGGTCGAGGCTGCAGTGGCCGGGAGCAGCCACTGCACTCCAGTCTGGGCGACAGAGTGAGACTCCAACTCAAGGAATAAAAAAAAAAAAGAAAGTAAATAAAATTAGCTGGGCATGGCCGGGCTCAGTGGCTCAACCTGTAATCCCAGCACTTTGGGAGGCCGAGGTGAGTGTATTGTCTGAGGCCTCGGGTTCGAGACCCGTCTGGGCAACTTGGTGAGACCTCATCTCTACAATAAATCAAAAATTAGCCAGGGGTGGTAGCGCGCGCCTGTAGTTCCAGCTACTTGGAAGGCTGAGGTGGAAGGATTGCCAGAGCCCAGCAGGTCGAGGCTGCAGTGGCCAGGAGCGGCCACTGCACTCCAGTCTGGGTGACAGAGTGAGACTCCAACTCAAAAAAAAAAATTAGCTGGGTATGGTGGCATGCACCTGTGGTCCCAACTACTCAGGAGGCTGAGGCGGGATGATGGCTTGAGTCCAGGTATCTGAAGCTGCGGTGAGCTATGATTGCACCATTACACTCTAGCCTGGGCCACAGAGGGAGACCTTGTCAAATGAAGGAGGGAGGGAAAGAGGGAGGGAGGCTAATTTTATTTACTTTCTTATTTTTTGTACAGATGGGGATTTCACTGTGTCTCGAACTTCAGGTGAGGGTCAAGATCCTTGGTCTCGAGCTTCTGGCCTCAAGTGCTCTTCCATCCTCGGCCTCTGAAGTGCAGGGATTCCAGGCGTGAGCCCCTGCACCTGGTGTTTTTGTATTCTTAAATACCCTCAGGTATTTTTATTTATTTATTTATTTATTTATTTGTTTATTTATTTTATTTTAATTTTTATTTATTTAGTTTTTGAGTTGGAGTCTCACTCTGTCGCCCAGACTGAAGTGCAGTGGTCGCTTCCGGCCACTGCAGCCTCGACCTGCTGGGCTCCGGCGATCCTTCTGCCTCAGCCTTCCGAGTGGCCAGAATTACAGGCGCGCGCTACCACGCCCGGCTAATTTTTTGATTTATTGTAGAGATGAGGTCTCGCTGCCCAGGCGGGTCTCGAACCCGTGGGCTCAGGCAATCCACTTACCTCAGCCTCCCAAAAGCGCGGGATTATAGGCTGAGCCACTGAGCCCGGCCCCTCAGGTATTTTTAAATACCATGACCCTCTCACATGTGCCTTTGAACCATTTAACTGACCCATCCTGTTTGGTATCCATGATGTTTCTACTGTCCTAGGGCAGCCCAGGGGACAGATGACAGCTCTGTCTGTCAGAGACCCCAAAGCAGTGTTCCTGCGTGGGGTGGCCCTGGGGACCCAGCACACAGTGAAAGGACAGCAGGACACCTGCTATGGTATGTTTGCGCTCCTGGTGCATACACACAGCAGACTCAAAGTGCTTGTAGGTGTGTCCCCACAATCATGCTGAGCATCCCTGGGGGCTTGCTGGGCCAGCCTGGCTCTCAGTCTCCAGGAAGGTGGCAGGACTCTGTGGACTGAGACCCCTCAGCACTGCCTAAGAAAGACTGGTGGAGGAAACATGAAGCCTTGAGGCTGTGAACCTGGCCTCCCTCTGTCTCGACCCTGAGAACTGTGTCTCCCATGAGACAGGAAGGAGGGCATCGCAGGGGGACAGTACGTGCAAGGCTCCTGAGGTGCGGTGCATTTGGATATTGCAAGTGTGCCTACACTGAGTGGACACGTGCCATGGTGGTTGGGCAAATATGCAAGTGTGCCTGTACAGAGTATATATGTATCAGGCCATGGCGGTCAGGCTGCCTACTGTGCAGAGTTGCTGCATAAGACCCAATCTATGTGGGCCGGAGTTGGGCAGGACCAGAGAAAGGCCAGTTTGCATCCTGGAAAGTCAAGCTCTGGGCCGAGTGAGGGATGTGGGGGACGTGCCGAGAGGAGGGACTTACCGGGGTTTTCCGGGGACCAGGGAGAGCGGGGTCCTGGCAGCATGGGGACTGGGTCTTGGGCGCATGGCCCCATACAGGGAGGTCTCAGGCTGCTCACCTGGGCCCGTGGGCTCCCTAGGGTGCCTATCCGTGGCCAGCCTGCAGGCTCAGCTGACTGAGGTGTGTCCTCGGCTCGGCCCGTTCCTCACCCCAGCTCTCCTCCTCCCCCAGGCCTGTCGGCCCCAGTGCGGCCAGACGCTGTCCACCCGCGGGGCCCAGAGCACTTTATCAGATAATAAATAAGGCGGCTGGAGCCGTCCGTGTCAACATCTTGGCGGCCGTGCAGGGCACCGCGGGGGAGGGGCTGCCCACCCGCCACCCCCACCTGGGGAGACGCCAGGCTTAGTCAGCTCCCATGACCCAGGCGCCTGTGGGGGTGGGCCGACACACTCTGGGTCTGCCTGCCCACTGCCTCGCAGCCTGGGGGCTGGGGGTCTCTTTGGACTCCTTCTCTTCTTTGGGCTGGGAGTCCTGGTGGGCGGGGACTCCAGGCATGGCCACAGGAGGAAAGGAGGGTGTTGCTCTGTTGTCTTGTTGCCTGGACCTCACCGTCTATGGGAGGCTGGGACCCAGGGATCTTGACCCTCACCTGAGCACCTGGGGTGGCCAAGCAGGGGACAGGACCCCAGCTTGGCCTGGCCGGTGGACACTACTGAGGGGTGCCGTGGGTGGCAGTGACAGTGAGCTCTGGTGTGTTGGAGAGGGACGCTCCGAGCCCATGGTCTGCCCACAGCCTGGTGGCAACAGTGTTGCAGCAGGGCCTCGTGAAAACGTCCCCTTGGATATGATGCCCTGTTCACGGTGGCCGTGGCCTGCCTGACGGCAGTGACAATAACAATGGGTCTCTCTGAGAGACATCCTTGTTGGTCAAATAAGGAGTTGGCACCTCGTGGCTCCAGATCCCAATGTTCCTTCTAACTAAGCTGCCACGTGCAGACAAGCATATTGGACAGCCCATGCCCCCTTGCAACTGTGAAGGTGGCCTGGCCCTCGGCTGGCCCTGACCTACCCCGGGAAGCTCAGGATCCAGCATAGCGTGGACAGGACCGGCTGCCCCATTGGGTTGGTGCCTGCTCAGGGTGGCTCTTGGGATCTAGTTGGTGATGCTCCATCATAAAGCACCTACAGGTGTTGGGAACACCAGTGCGTGCTGTGAGCCCTGTCAGCCGGCAGTGGTCAGACCCGGGCATGGGGTAGAGTGGGGCACCTGGGGCCTGTGTTAGGAGTGATGCTGCCGCCATGGCCGGTATGCCTCATGGCCTCCATAGTGCAACAGATCATGGCTTTAAGTGGGAGGAAGCAGGGCAAGCTCAGGATTCCCCTTTCTCTGCACCTCATCTCTCTCTCCTGGGGGTCCCTGGGGTCTTCTCCCTTCTGTGGGTGCCCAAGGCTGAGCACTGCAGGGCTCCATGGACACTCCTTGTGGATGGGAGGGCACGGTGTCAGGACTCTGGGGGTGTCCAGGTGCTGCCTCTTTCTCTGCCAGGCTGTCAGACACCTGCGTGAGCTGGAGACACGGAGGATAGTGTATGTGCAGGGTTAGGTGTGGGGGAGCACCTTCCTTCCCTCCTGATGCTCTGATGAGGTCCGTGTAGCCTCCACCAACCTCCAGCTCTGCTGCTTGCTTCCTGCCAGCGGGCAGCACAGGACGGGCTGGCGGGAGGAAGAGCGCAGGGTGGGGGTGCCCAGTGGCTATATTAAGGCCCTGGGCCTGATGGCTTCCGCTGAGAGGGGAAAGACTTAAATTTAGCAGCATGATGGTGCCCGGTGGTGGAGCTGTCATACAGGGCGTCGTCCAGCACATCCCTCATACGAGATGGAACAGAGGGAGGGGTTGCTTTCCCGGCCGGTCCCACTTTCCCCTGGGACCCTCTTCACGGACAGAGTCCAGAGTTCCGGGGCCCTTTCAGCATCGGGACTGCTCCATTCTTGAGGGCTCTGTCTGTCCTGTCTGCCCCACTGGAGACACCACCAACAGGGAAGCCTCCCTGGGATGGTGGGTGCTTGGCACGGCAAGCCTGGCAGATACTGGGCCTGATACACATGTACATGGGTTACACACCTGGTGGCAGATATGTGGCACCCCTCCCCACCATAGATGGAGAAACTGAGGCTTAGTCAGAAACAACTGGGCTGGCTCTGCTGGGTGCCTGGGAGTAGCACTGTGGTGTGGGAATACCGAGGCCCAGATGCCAGGAGTCACTTCTGTGAGTCCAAGGGATGAGGTTGGATGGTGCAGAGCACAGGGGCCACCCAGCAGCAGGTGGGAGGAACAACAATGACAGCAGTAATCATACGTCCCCGCTCAGGTCCTCACCAGGTAGCTCCGCGCCTTCTGTGGTATCTCCTCCATACAACCCACAGACCTCCTTCCACCTAGGTCCAGGGCCCCCGCAACCCCTCACCTGGAGTCGGGTGCAGAGAATGGGTTGGGCTGGTCTCACCTTCCATGGAGACGTGAACCCCAGAGGATGGCCTGGGAGAAGAGGCTGTGGCTGTCCAGCCTGGAGGACACTGCCCCTCTCCAGCACGGAGACCCCATCCAACCTGGAGGACACTGTCCTTCCCCAGCATGGAGGCCCCATCCAGTCTGGAGGACACTGTCTTTTCCCTGTGTGGAGGCCCTGTTTAACCTGGAGGACACTGTCTTTCTCCAGTGCGGAGGCCCTGTCTGGCCTGGGGGATATTGTCCTTCCCCAAAGTGGAGGCCCTGTCTGGCCTGTGGGACACTATGCTTCCCCAGCGTGGAGGCCTCATCTGTCCTGAAGGACACTGTCATTCTCCAGCATGGAGGCCCCATCTAGCCTGGAGAACACTGTCCTTCCCCAGCACAACCTTGGCTCTGGAGCCCTGGGGTGGGGTGGGGGTCATTATCGCTCATTTTCCCGCTTGGGGGCCCAATACTCCATTGTGAGCCCTGAGGTGAATGTGCAGGGACCAGGACCAAGGGTGGGGAGGGGTCTGACCTCCAGCCAGGCTACCCTGACTGCTCTGTGCCTCAGTTTCCTCATGTAGAGAGATAGCTGCTCTGTGCATGGAGACAGCATGGCAGCAAGCCCACCCCAAGGGTACCAGCACCTGCTGTGCCCATCAGAGCCACACTGGACAACATGGAAACATGGGGGCCCCTTGTCCCAAGCTGCAGGTCAGATGAACAGTAGGTGGCTGGCCAGGGACTCCTGGTGGATTCAGACCCCGGACCACGGTAGTACGGGGCTCTCAAGGTACAGGCTCTGGGCACCCACTCGACTCAGGATCCTGTTGGAATGCTTCCTCCTTGGGTCTGGGGAGGCCTGGGTGTCTGTACCTGTCAGCACTAGGGACTGGTGTAGGGAGCCTTGTCCTCACACGGAACTGTATGGGCCAGAGCGAGGGGTCTTGTCTGAGTTCTCACTCACACCAGCTCTAAGGTGATCAGGGCTGGAGAAGTCACCAGTGCTGCTCACAGACCCCGCCTGGTACCCAACAGAAAGAGGAGGCTGGAAGAGGGCAGAGGGACTGCCAGGCGGAGGTGGGCTTGGCTGAGAGGAGGCTCCCCATAGGAACCCAACCAGAAATGTCACACTATGCCCGGCGGCCCTCCCCTGGCACCAGGGCTCTGGAAGGGCTCAGCATCCTGAGTCTCAGCAGAGCCTGCACTTGCCCCTGTGGCTCCAAGAATCAGGAGGCCAGGGAAGCCCAGCTCCACTCAGATCCCTGGGACATGTGTCTGAGAGCAGAGCAGACTTGCTGGGGCCAGCAGGCAGGGATGTCCCAGGGGAGAAGGCGTGAGACCCAGGGCTGCATCGTGCAACTTGTCTAATAAAAAAATAATGCATGAGTTGGCAGCAGTGGCTCATACCTGTAATCCCAAAACTTTGGGGAGGTTGAGGAAAGAGGATTGCCTGAACCAAAGAATTTTTTGCTTTGTTTTTGTTTACTTTTGAGTCAGAGTTTTACTCTGTCACCCAGGCTGGAGTGCAGTGGCACGCTCACAGCCACTGCAGCCTCAACCTGCTGGGCTCAGGCTATCCTTTCACCTTGGCCTTCCAGGTAGCTGCAACCACAGGCCCTTGCCACTACACCCAGCTAATTAAAAAAAAATTTGTTGTAGAGATGAGGTCTTGCCAAGTTGCCCAGGATGGTCTTGAACCCCTGGACCCAGGCAGTCCTCCCACTTCCGTCTCCCAAAATGCTGAGATAACAGGCTTGAGTCACTGTGCCAGGCAACACCTTCTTTCCTAAAGTCAACACAAGACAGATTTCTGTCATTGTGATGGAAACAATCTTGTCCAGTGAGAGTTGGCCTGGGCTGGCATCCTTCTACCTCCTGCCTGTGCGAAGTCTGTGTCTCTGATTAATACGTAATGGGAAGGCCAGGCACGGAGGCTCATGCCTGCAATCCTAGCACTTTGGCCAGCCAAGGTGGGAGGATTGTTTGAGTCTAAGAGTTTGAGACAAGCCTGGGCAACACAGTGAAACCTCGTCTCCACAAAAAATAAAAAAAGTGAGTCAGATGTGATGCCTGTGCCTGTAAGTCCCAGCTGCTCGAGAGGCAGAGGCAGGAGGATAGCCTGAGCCCAGGAGGTAGAGGCTATGGTGGGCTGTGCCAGTGCACTCCAGCCTGGGTGACAGTGAGACCCCGGCTCAAAAAGATACAAATGAAAATAAACAAAAATATGAGGCACCATCCCACGGCGGTGTAGGGGGCATGGGCCTGGGTGTGAGCCTGAGGCCCAGGGCTTCATCTTACAACTTGGCTCATGACTTTCTCTGCCTTTAAAAAGCAAGACCCCATCCCGTGGGATGGTGGGGAAGAGCATCTGGAGACAGGACCTCGGCAGTGGATGCCAGAGACGACCGTGTGAGGGAGGAGGTTCCACATGGCGGCCCATTGGCACTCTCGCTGACTCACGATAATGAGAAGACTTTTGGATCCAATAGGGAATTTTTTTCAAAAGCTCTAAGTTGGAAGATTTCACATAAAAAATCCAAGTTTCG
>NW_007247109.1:349794-359974 GCF_000164805.1 Carlito syrichta
ACAATCACCACACACAGATTCAGCCAGAACAAGGCACTTTTACTGCCCCTTGGAAATACCGTCCAAATAAATACACAAGTCCACAGTGACCACAGTGGGAGCAGCCCCCCCCCCCCCGGGGTGGTGTCCTGGCACAGTGTGCGACCTGTACTCCCATCCTTGGCAGTCCTGCGATTGCAGGAAGAAAGGCTTTCTGCACACGGCTCCATAAGCTGTAGGAAATGGGTAGACCCGGGGCCTGGGTTCATGTCAGCTGTCGCCTCCTTCCTGTCGGTTGCTTGGCTGCAGGCGTTTCACTTGGTTTTGCAACGGGAGGCTGGGTTCTTCCCAACCTGTAAACATGCTGGCGGTCAGTGTCCACAAGAGAATTCAAGCTGGTGGTGGGCACCCTGAGTCGGCCTCCACTGCAGAGTGGCCAGTGTGACCTGGAGCCCTGCGGTACCTGGCGAGTGCTCTGCTGAATCCTGGGGGCTTGAGCCCTTCCCCACCAGTCTTCCAGCTCTGGGCCCACCTGTGTCTGCACAGAAGGCCTTCCTCGGGGGAGACTCGGCTCTGCTCCGGCTGGTGGCCTGTTGCTCTCCATGGGTCCTGGCCGGTGCGGGTGGGTCCACAGGGGCTCTGTTCCAGGCGGCTCCCAATGCCGTCTGCCCAGTACCTAGGCCAAGGCCAGTGCACACCAGGCCTCCTGGTGCAGGCGCCCCCCCAGGCCGGCCTGAGGGCCCAGGGTTGTGGAGGGGAAGGCGAAGTCCTCAGGCTCAAACTTGAACTCCAGGTGGCTGGGGGCGAGGGAGTCGTCAGCCTGGCCAAGGGGCTGTGGGGACAGAGGCCGTGAGGGTGCAGGGTGGCCGTGGCACTAGGGGTGTGGAACCCCCATGACGGCACTCTGCCCTAAGGAACCCCTTGATGCACCAGGGGGTGGGGTCCTACGTGAGGGTAATCCTCGGCATGGTCAAGGCTGTCCCCGGCACCCTGCACTGAGTTGGCTCTGGGGGATGGGCCGACACCCTGGTGGCAGGAGTCTGAGCATGTTCCTGGCCCAACTGGGGAAGAGGTGTGGGGGCTCTGAGGGAAGCCAGACATGGAAGAGTAGTTGGGGCTCCTCAGGGTCCCAGCTCTGGGCACCTGCCCCACCCCCTTACCTGGGCGGCCACACTGGGTCTGGAGCACATTGGGGAGGCCAGGCCAGGCTCAGGTTTTGAAGCAGCCACCGAGCCCTCGGCACTGGGGAGGGTGCACGAGGTGGCTGCAGAGCTCGCTGTGGGTCCTAGAGGGAAAGTGGGCATTTACAGAAGGTGCTAGGTCTGTGCCCACCCCTCCTGCCACATGGCCAGTTGTTCTGTCCTGGCCCAGAGAGGTGGGAGGCGTCTACGGCCACAGCGTGTGGGTGTGACTTCCTTGACCCCCCCTTCCATCCAGTCGCTGACCAGTTCTTAACCCCAGCCCTCCCAAAGTCACACAGGGCAGAGCTGGGGGTATCTGCAACTGGGAGTGTAATGCCCGACCCCAGGTGGAGGCCTGGACACTCCTTGGCAGCCCTGCACACACATGCACACACATATGTGCACACACGCTCGCACATGCATGCATGCACACGTGGGGCTGGCCCCTGAACACCGGGCTGCACACCTGAGGGGCCCTTGGCCTTGGTGGCACACTTGGGCTTCCGCTTCCGTGTTTGGATACTCTCCTTCTTCATGGCTAGAGGCCGTGGCACCTGGCGGGGGGAATGGAGGCTGGTCCCTGGCCCTGTCCAGCCCAGCCCCTTGCACGGCACCCTAGGTCCAGTCCCCAGAGTCAGTCCCTCCCGGAGCTGCCCATGTCCTACAGCCCCTGGGCTAGGGTTCCTCCTCCTAGGCAGGGTGGGGGATCCTGGGGGCTGCGGCTGAACCCCTATCCCGACTCCCAAGGAGCATCAGAGCAGGGGTCAGAGAGCAGGCACAGATGTCCAGTGTCCTCGAGCTGAATGACTGTGGTGAGCCTTGGGGATCCCAGGGGCTCAGTGGGTCAATCTGCACAGTGGGTGTGACAGGAATAGCACAGCTGCTAGGGTGGCATGTGGCCCATGGGGACATTTATGTAACATGCATGTAGCAAGTTCTGCCCAGGGGTGGACATCATCCCGCCGGGTCCTCCCCTGCCCAAGTCTGGGACGAGATAGCAGTCACATGATGCTGGACAGGTATCAGCTCTGCCCGCCACCTGGGACCACACTCACCCCGTGCAGCTTCATGTAGAGGCCACAGGCATTGCACACGGGCTCCCCCTCTGTGTTCCGCCGCCAAAGCGTGGTGTTGGTCGTGTGGCAGTTGGTGCAGCAGAGGCCGGCGCGGCGGGACGAGGACTACAGAGGAGGGGAATGGGTGAGCCTGGGGCCCGGAACCTGGGACTCGGCCCCGAGGGCTCTGGCTGCAGCTTGGAGCAGAAACACCAACTGGAGCAGGAGGAATGGGAGCCAGACTCAGGACGGACCAGCAACCAGGTCAAGGATCATGAGGGACCCAGTGAGAAGGGGTTTGGGGACATGCTGGCTTTGCAGAATGTGAAGGCCATGGTTCCTTGAGTTTTGACTCACCAGTTCAGGAGCCCTGAGAGGTCATATCACTTTCCTGGGCCTCCATCTCCCCATCAGCAAATGGGGATATAACAGACCTGTCATGGTCTGGCCGTGGGATCAGAAGACATGGAAACAGCTGCAGTTTCCTGCTGTCTCTCAGACCCCCCTGCACCCCCACTCCCACCTAGGGCCATGACCCAGGTCCTGGGTGAAGCTGCACCCTGAGGCCACAGGCCTGTAGTCAGGCCACAGCGAGTGTCCAGAGCCTGTGGTCCCCCTGAGGCACTGACCTCTCAGGCCTGGGGACCTCAAGCTCTCCATGGCTTCCTAGCTGGATGGCGGCTGATGGCATCTCGCCCTTGCTGTACACTGCCTGGCACTGGAGTGACACTGGACCCATCTGGAACCTTCCAGGCACCCTGGTTTCACCTGCCCCCTTCCTACAGTGCCCAGTAGAGATCGATGCCCATCCTGCAGGCCCAAATCTCACCAGAGACCCCAAACCTCCCTGCACTCAGGGACTTTCGGGACCCAGTTGGTGGATCCAGCCTAGAGCTTAGGTGTCTGGACCCAAGAGGACCTAGGAGGGCCCATGCGGCTGCCTGGGGGTCCTTATGGAGCCTGCCAGGGCCTCCCCCAGCCTGAGGTCACCCCTAACCTGGAATCCCCTGAGTGGTCCAGCCCAGCCCATCTGTCTCCCTCCTGCTCGATTCATGTGATGATGTCTGGAAGGGAGCCCTTTCCTGAACTTCAAGAATGGCCCTGCCGGTGGCAGCCCCACCTCTGCCACCTGTGTCCATACCTTGACCTCAGAGGGTACTGCTGTCTCCACCCCAGCCTGGCCCTTGGATGCCCAACCTCTTGGGGAGCTGCACAGCCCCACCAGGTCCAGGTCCCAGTGCAGTAGCTCTAACTGGTCCTTCCAGGGGTAGTGAGGGCCCAAGTGCATCATCAGGGCCTCAGGATAGGGACAGCGCCCACAGGATGAGGTCCCCACACAAAGCCACGTCCCCATAGTCTCCAGCCCAGGCCTGGGAGCAGCTGGGCAGCAAAAAGAATCTGTCCTGAACTTGGGACCTGCCTCGGCTTCCCTACCTGCTAGCACTCTCTCTGAGCAAAGTGACCAGTCAGTCTCCACCCCAGCCCATCCATTTGTTAGCCTTTCTGGAAGGGGGAGTGGCCTTGGCACCTCCCCAAGGGCTGCCAGACGACAAAGCCCAGGACGCCTCACTGGAAGGGAATTGCAGATAAGCAGCGAACACTTGGCCCAGCTGTGTCTCCTGCCGTGCTTGGGACATAAATACTCAAATATTACATGTGTGTGTTTATCTGAAACTCACATTCAACTGGGTGTCCTGGATTTTATCTGCCGACCCCTCTGGGGCCCCACAGCAGCCCTGCCTCCTGCTGCCCCTTCAGACCAAGAAGCAGCCATGGCCCGAGGCTGTCTCCCTTCCGGAGCCAGCAGGACCCTCAGGTCTTGGACCAGCCACCGTCCCTTGGTACTCAGTCTCAGGTGCACACACACACACATGTGCACGCACACGTGTATGCACACACAAACATGTACATACACACATACACATATGCACACATACAAGCGTGCACACGCATGCCTGCACCCGCACACACTCCCACATTTGCATAACTTACACATCCACCACAGTTGCCTGCATGGCAGGAGAGGCCAGGCTCTGTGCCCGTGACTGGGAGACCCTGAGACATGGACCGTGGAGGGAGACAGCAACGAGTGGCTGACACGCAGAACACGCGTGTTAGGAGAGAGGCCCCAGAAGCGAAGAGCCCGCCACCCCATGCTCTTCAAGGGGCACGGGAGTTTGGAAGCCATGTCTGACTTTTTCTACAGTGAGTACGTTTTACTTCTGAATGGAAAAAAAAAAAGAATTGACCTCAAAATCACATTCAAAGTGCATCCGATTGGCCTTTTCCTAGACTATCACCAGACTGCTGTCACACAAGGGGAAACTGAGGCTCAGGGGTGCTAAGGGAAGGGGGACCTGGGTGGACAGAATTGCCCACCAGGCTGGACACTTCGGGGACACCCTCCCACACAGTCCTCACCCTGTGCCAGCGTCCCCCGTGCCACCAGCCCCGAGGGTGCAGGAGCCTCCGCGATCCCTTTCATTGTCCAGGCAGCCATTGGCCCGGCCACCCTCAGCCTCACTGGGCCCCTCTTCTGGCCGCATCTCATGTTTCATTTTCATCAGTTCTGAGCTTCAAAGCTGGCATGGGCGCATCAGAGGTGCTGGAGCACCAGATGCTGCGTGCAACCAAGACCCCAAAATAAATCAGGCTGGTAGGCCAGAGCAGCCACGGCACAGTGGAAACTCAGGGTGCACAGGAGAGGGAAGAGGTCGGGCCTAGCCTGGAGGCCTGAAGTGCCCCGAGGTACACTCTGAAAATCAAAAGCTGCTGGTCCTTGGAGATGGGAGCCCTCGGTTCCCAAGCACGGCTGCCGTGTCCGTGGAGTCTAAGCCTTGGGGACCCATGAGAGGTGGGTGTGCCTCCAATCTCAACAGCCCCCTCTTGGGGAGAGGACACAGCAGACACTTAACTTGATGAGGTGTCTGTGTTCTGTGCTAGCTGAGGACACAGTGACTCGAAGACGTGTGTTGGGGAGGAGCTCTGCAGGAACACTTGAGACTGAGAGAGTGTTGTTGCCTAGGTCCAGGCAGGGGCCAGGTTTGCTCAGTGGCAAGGACACCGAGCCCCATACAACACTGGCTGCTTCCTGGAGCTGGCGCCAGGGCCGGCCTTGGACCAGCGGCCGCTGTCCACTCTGACCTTGGCTGCCCTCCCAGGCTTTAGCCCAAGTTTGGATGATGAGGGAGGTGGGCTGCTGGGGACCCACCTACACATGGCAGCCAGACCATGGGAGGGAGCTTAAGGGTAGAAGAGGGGACTGTGGGTGATGGGGGAGGGTGGGTGGGGGATACCTTGCCTGTCTCCCATGACAGCCCCTCAGGTCAGCACCAGAGCTGCATACGGGTGTGCAGTACAGGCCAGAAAGTTCTGGGGCTCCTGGAGGGGGATGATAGGGTAGCCACTTTTTGGGTCACTTTCCTATAGTTTGGGGACACATTTCTAAAATGATTGCAATCACTTAAACAAGGGTTAGGACAAGGTCTTCATGGGGAGGCCCCTCCTGGGGTTTTTCTGGACACACTGAAGGGCCCATGGGGCACAGCTGGGGGTGACTGGCCCACCCCCTATGGCTGGGAGCCACATGGCCCAGCTCTGGTCTCAGGGTGCTGAAAGTCTCAGGAAGTCCACACAGAGCCTGAACCTGTGGAACTGACCACCAGGCAATGGGTAGGAACCCAAGAGCAAGTCAGGGTAAATCCCAGAGTCCTTCTTGGGGGAGGTGAGGAGAAGGGCCTGTGGAGGCTGCCTGATGCCTCCCTACCTGGCAAATACTTTGTGAACATGTTCCATGCTCAGGTCTGGGTGGGTCTGGACACAGGGGGACCGACCATCCACAGCTGCCGAGACCTGAGGTTTTGGGAAGATGGGCAGGTAAACAGGGACCTCCCCCAGGAAACATCCCCAAAGCTGATCTGTGTCCCCCACACCAGGCCAGGCACCTGCCCCAGCCCGTCCCCACAGCTGGCAGAGCCTGTCCCAGCACCTGGCACCAGGTGAATGGTGGCAACTTTGCCGCACAGTATGGATGTGGCTGCCTCTTGGCCTGAAGAGGCAGAGCTCAGGCCCAAAGCTCAGAGAGAGGAAAGTGAAGGCTGCCCACAACCTGCCCACCTGCCCCATCCAGGCCTCCCTTGGCAGGGTCTGGGATCCCCACAGGCCAGGGCCTCAGGCTTCCACCAAAGGCCTATAACCCAGTGTCCAAGAGGTTGCGCTGGCACATGGCCGGGTCAAGTCCTCCAGACAGCCACTCCCAGGAGGGTGACAGGATGCCCCGCTATCTCAACTGGGACCAAATGCTGAGCTGGTGGTGGGTCCAGTATGGGGTTTGGTCCACCGTGAAAGGGGACTGGTGCCAGGGTGCACCAGCTAGACCTCGGCCCAGAAAGGCACGTCCTCAGCTTCAGATAACTCAAACACCCAGATCCTCATTCAGAGAACTCAGATATCCCAGATCGTCCCTCAGATAACTAAGATACTCAAGATCCTCACTCAGATAACTCAAATCCTCACTCAGATAACGCAGACACCCCAGATCCTCACTCAGAAAATTGAGACACCCCAGATCCTCATTCAGATAACTCAGGCACCCCAGCTACTCACTCAGACAACTCAGGCACTCCGAATCCTCACTCAGATAACTCGGACACCCCAGATCCTCGCTCAGATCACTCGGACACCCCAGATCCTCACTCAGGTAACTCGGACACCCCAGGTCCTCACTCAGAAAACTGAGATACCTCAGATCCTCATTCAGATAACTTGAACACCCCAGATCTTCACTCAGAAAACTAAGACACCCCATATCTTTGTTCAGATAACTCAGACACCCCAGATCCTTGATCCTCATTCAGATAACTTGGACACCCCAGATCTTCACTCAGAAAACAGAGACACCCCAGATCCTCACTCAGATAACTGGAACACCCCAGATCATTGCTCAGGTAACTCGGATACCCTAGATCCTCATTCAGATAACTTGGACACCCCAACTCCTCATTCAGAAAACGGAGACACCCTAGATCCTCACTCATATAACTCAGACACCGCAGATCCTTGTTCAGATAACTTGGACAACCCAGATTCTTGTTTAGATAACTCAGACAGACACCCCAGATCCTCACTCAGATAACTTGGATACTCTAGATCCTTATTCTGATAACTCAGATGCCCCAGATGCTCATTCAGATAACTTGGATACCCCAGATCCTCATTTGTAAAGTTACTTGAAGGAGAAGGGTCCCATGGGGAATGGCAGACAGCAGAGCAACTTTAAACCCACCAGCTCCTGGGGACTGTGCCCTGCCTGGGGCAAAAGTCGGGGCTCCTGAGTGCACCGCCAGCCTTGCTCCAGGAAGAACCAAAAGTGAAAACAAGTTCTGCCCCAGGAGGCAGGGAGCGGGCACACCCTGTTTCCCGGTGGTCCTCAAGTGGGCACAGGAAGTGCCCTGGAGACCCTGCTGTAGGGTTTCTCTGTCCTAACAGAGCATCCACACAGCTGCCGCCTTCCCCTCCAGCCCCATCCTGGCAGGGTCACTTTGAGGCCTCTAAGGCCCGAGCAGGCCACAGCCTATGGCCACCAAGCTGCAGGGCAGCAGGAGTCCTGGGGCAGAGGTGGCCCTTCCCGGTAGACCCTGAGACTGCACCCCACGGAGCACCGGGCATTCATACTGCACCATGGGTCCCCAGAGCACTCCCAGGGCAAGGGAGGCTGCGGAGCTGCTGGGAACCCCTGCCCACCACGTCCCCCTGCAGTCAGGTCCCAGAGATACTGAGCCAGCCTGGCCCCACGGATGGGGTGTCCAGGCCATCCTTGTTCCTGCCCCATCTCCAGCCCCAGGGGCTCTGGCATAGCCCAAGCAGGTTGGTCGCAAGATCAAGGCCAGCCCCCAGGACTGCCCTCTGCCCCGGCACTCACCAGGCGCTTCTGGGGCCTCACTAGCGGCCGGTTGACGCCATTCACTTTGTGGTAGAGGCCACAGGCATTGCACAGGTAGTGGCCGGTGCCGTCTCGGCGCCACAGTGGCGTGGACAGGGCCCCACAGTTGACGCACTCACGGCCTTCGCCCGGGAACTCCTCCAAGAATTCGGACACTGTGGGGACAGTAGTCAGTGGGCCTGAGTTCCAACGCCCCAGGGCCTAGGGCTGCTGCCCCACATGCTGCCATCGAAGGGTCCTTCTTGAACCTTAAAGTTATTTTTTAAAAGTTTTACTTACTCTTATTTATTTATTTTTACTTAAGATGAAATCCATTAGGGTTGCTTTGATGGGGGGTGTTAATATATAGAACCCAAGGGTGCCTGGGCCTATACTCTCTGACCAGGGGCTAGCGCCTGACCTGCTGGGAGGCTACGGTATCTACACTGCAGGGGGAGGCAGAGGAAGGGGCATTATTTAGCAAGAGCGCCATCTCAGAGGACCCACTAACAGCTGGCTATGAGACCAAACTGTCAGCTTTGTTGTGGTCGAAGCCACTGTCCTCATTGGGAAGGCAGGACTTGTGAGCGTTGCCACCCACTTGGGCACCTGGGCCGAGGGTCTTCCTGGTCCCCCCAGGCTGGGCCACGTGCCGGTGGGAAGGAGGTCAAGGCGCCTGTCGGGACGAGTGGGATCAGTCATCGTGTGGTTGTGGGTGGGCGCCTGGCATGTGTCTGTCCGGGCAGTGGGGCCAAGGGATGGCAGCTGCGGCCGGCCCGCTTCTGCGCTGAGGGACCAGTGAGGCCAAAAGGTGGCTGGGAGTGGGGCTCAGGCCTCCAGGGTCCCCATGGGGTGGCCCAGAGGGGCCCTGCGCCAGTAAACACAGAGGCAGGGCCTGGGCCAGGGACCCACTGGTACCACGGGTGGATTCCCGTTGGCAGGCCTGGACCCTGGTCGTCCAAAGTTAACTCCAGTAGCAATTGAAACCAGGTCTTGAATTAAAAAACATGAACTTTCTAAAACAGATGAATGTAGCAACTTAAATAAGCCTGCGTTTTGGAGTTCATCAAAGTCATTTCCAAACTTTCAAAACAAACGTTTAAGGCTTCTCAGGCCCCATGCTGGCCAACTCCAGAATGCCATAAGGGCTCGCAGGAAGGAAAGGCAGACATCTGTGCACTCTTGCTGATGCCGTCAAGAGGAGTCTGGAGGTGGGTGTCTCCCGGGGGGGCAGTGGGCAGTGGTGGACCCCCTCTGCTGTTTTGGCAGTGCTGACCTGGCAACTGCGACTGACCGGCGGGAAAGCACCCACCGTGGGCCGGGGAGGGGAGCCCTTCGCAGGGTGCGGGTTTGCGCTGGATCAGGCCACCACCCCGCCGTGGCTGTACTCACCAAAAGTGGCCCTGCGGCCATGCAGGACGCTGCCATCAAAGGGCCCAGCGGTCCAGGACTGTGCCACGTCGGCGCTCACGAAGGCTGGGTAGCCGGCAGGGTACGGGCTGCGCACTGGCCGCCCGAGTGGTGCCGTGTACTGCTCACGGGCCAGCAGCGCGCCAGAGTAGGCGCCGCCATCCCGGCCCTCCGCACTGCCCCCGCCGCCAGGCCCCGGGGGGCTGTGAGCGAAAGGGAAGGCGGTGGTCCCAGGCTGCGAGGCCGGGGGGTGTGGGCTACCGGGGCCAAAGGCTGTGTCGGCGACGGCTGCCTGCGCCCAGCCCGGGTGCGCGGGGGAATGCGGACCCGGCTCACAGCTCGGCAGGTAGGGCAGCACCGGAGCGACGCGCGCCGGCGGCACGAACATTGGGGAGCTGACGCCCGGGGCATGCAGGAAGGCGCCCGAGTCGTAGGTGGCCTGGCCGGGGCTGGCGGCCAGCGCCAAGCTCGGGTACATCCTCCTGGCGCGGCCTCGACCTGAGGGGAGAGCGGCAGGCGTCGAGGTCACTGCCGCCAGCGCCCACGCTGGGCCAGGCAGGTGCCGCCTGGCAGGCGACGCGCTCCCCCCTCCAGCCCAGACCGCTTCCAGGAGGGTCCCAGAACCGAGGGGGAGG
>NW_007247109.1:360473-396527 GCF_000164805.1 Carlito syrichta
TTCTCTAACTGTTCGTGCGGTTCAGGGTCCCCAGCCCTTCCTCCGTGCCTGGGGGCTCCTCTCCAAGACCCGGCTCTGGCTGGTTCATGTCTCCTGGGTGCGTGACCCGGCCTGCCAGCACCTGTGGACAAGCGGCAGTGGAACTAGGGGGCTCCTCGCGGTGCCTGCATTCGGGCCCAGTGCAGGGACTTAGTGTCCCCGGCACAACCAGTCGGGGTGCTGTACTGGACCAGGTATGCTCCTGGCCCTGCATGGGCAGGGTCCGTGGGAGACCAGAAGGCTCCTCTGCTTCTGACGATGGGGGGCTGGGGACACAGGTTCCCACGGGAGATGGAGGCAAGGGCGGCCTCTGAGCTGCCATCCGGGTGTAGGTCCCCAAGGCCCCCACTAGCTCGGAGCCCTGGCCCCCTGGGGTTTTCAAGACTCTCAGAGAACTGGGAGGATTCTCTCCCAAGAACCAGAAATGCGGGATGGGTGGTAGGCGACCCAGGTCAGGCACCCGATCGCGGGCGGCAGTGCTGGGGTGGAGTGGCCTCCCTGGGCCTTGAGGCCTGGCAGCCAGGCTTCCCCGAATGCCAACAGGACAGGCGCAAAGATTGCTGGGTCGGCTGAGCCTGCTGTGGGGCTTGAATGTTTTTCACCTATGGTGGTCCAGACGTGGAGAGGACACCAGGCTCCTTCCTGGGTGGACAGCGGAGACCTGGGAAAGCAGGAAGGGCCTCAACAATGGGGTTGGGAGGGGTGGAGGGACAGACCTGCACCGTGGTGTAGCTGAAGGGTCCAGCCCAGGGCTCTCAAGAACACTGGGCCCTCTGTGGTGAGCTGTTGGGCAGGGAGTGCTGGTGACACTGCTCCTCCCCCTGGGCTCCCGTCAGACAGGGACTGGGGTGGCATCCAGGGTGGGCAGAGCCATCAGGACAGGACCACAGCAATCCAGCCCTTCGAACCATGATCTTGGGACCTAAAGAGGCCTACCTGCAGCTCCGGCTTGTAGGTGTTGGGAGGGTATGAGGGCTGGGCTGAGAGCGCATGCCCTGGGGTGGTAGCTTGCTGCCTTCAGGAACCCCTTCCTGCTCCCCCACCACTAGCCACTCCTCCTCACCTGCCCTCAGGTCTGCCCTGGAGGACTCCTCAGTTCCTGCTCCCCACCCCATGGTCTCTCAGGCTCTCTCCTTGACCCCCATACCCTGTGGATCAGCGTCTTTCTTCCTGGGGGCAGGAGGGGCTCCCTGGGCCGGGAGGGGGTGCTTGGCCCTTCATGAGCATGGTCTATCATCGCAAGGTCCCACTGCAGACGTGCTGGCTCCTCCCAAACGGGAGGCCGGGGGAACTCTGCCCCCGGTCTCAAAGCCTGGGCTGCCCAGAACTTACATGGAGTGGGAGGATGCCCCTGAAGTGAGAAGGGAACACTTGCCACTCGATGGGAACTGAATGTCCCCACAAAGATCTGGAAAATAGGAAAAGACCCAGAAAACCTGGAATCCTACCCCTGTGGATGGGGGCGGGGCTGGTACTTTCACTTGGAATGAAATCTATCAAGTCCTTGAATAGGAACCTGGGTGCTGGCTTCCTCCTAGGCTAACCTGCACATCAGTCTTACGGGATAGATCTTATTCTATTTACAAATGGAGGAACAAAACACAGAGAGGTTCACTAATATGCCCAAGGTCATCCAGCTTGCAATTAAATGAATTAGGACACAGAGGTACGTGGAGGATGAGACTCACTGAGTGACAGCAGTTAGTTGCTTTTTTGGGCATCAACAAATCTCTAAAATGGATGTGTATTTTTTATAAGTAGTAACATAATGATAATAATAATTATTTTATAATTAAAAGGTTGGAGCTGTTTCCATAAGAGTATGCGGGGCTGGCAGAAGCTGCCTCTAAATTCGGGCCTCCAGGGAGGGTGAGTAAGATTCACCCTTCAAGGCTCTCCCGAGGCTAGACCCCACACAGGGTCATCCCCAAGCATCTCAGGCTGTCCTGGGCACTCGGTGCTCTCTTAATGTGCAGCAGCCTCCCTGCTGGGCGAACACACATTCACCCCATGCCCTGCAGCAGTAGGAGCAGATGCCATGGATGGCATTCCCTGCTCGGTCCGGTGGCCCACACGGTGACAGGTGGGTGGACACAGCATGTCTGTGACAGTGCCTGGAACCCTTCACAGATCCAATTCTGCTTGAGCTAAAAAGGGAAGGGTCTCAGCTCAAACCTCTGAGTCCATCTCCCATAAGTCACCTTTCAATCTACTACGACCTTGTCACCCTCTGTTCAATTCCCCGCCCCCTCTGCCCATTCATAGGGCTCCTTGGGAGGGAGCTGACCCCTGAGCTTGGGGCCATAGCCCATCCAGCGGGATCTCCCTTTGCCCCCATCTGGTGACCAGTCTTCCTCTCCCCTCCCTTCCCGTGCTGCTCTCCAACTTAGAAGGTCCTTGCTGTACCCTCTTCTCTATCTGCCAAACTCCTACACATCCTTCAAGGGCCGTCTTGCATGTCTCCTCCTGACTGTGCCTTCCCCTGAGGTGCTCTCTCCCCTCCCTGTGCCTCATCACGTTGTAGACACATGGCAGTGTGCCCCTGTACTACCACCTCAGCAGGAGCTGACCCCAGAAACAGCTCTGGGGACAGCAGGTTAGAGCATTAAACAGACGTGGTCAGATTGCTGGGGCACACATTGCCATTTCGAGGCTGAGAGTCCCTGGGCACGTGACCCCCCTCTCTGTGCCTCTGTTCGTCTTTAAAGTGAAGGTGACAGTGGTGCCTGCCCTCACAGTGACTTTTAGGAGGAATTTGAGGGACCAAGAACACCTGTCCCAGGATGGGCACAGGGTGGGTGCTGGGTAGGGCAGCTGGGGAAAATGGGACAAGGGAGCAGAGGGGCCCGGGAAGCTGGGCAGGGCAGCTGGGAAGCACAGGAGGAATTTCTGCCCTGGCCACAGTCAGCCCTCAGCCCCCTGAGCTGGCCAGGAGGACACGTCTCTGCAGTGGGAACTTGCCCCCAGTGAGATGAGTGGGCTGGCGTGCTCATCCCCTGGTGACATGGTTCCCAGGTTGTGGGGGGCTGCGGGGTCTGGGTGGCCAGCCGGGCGGACTCCACTGCCGTCAAGCTCTGGGTTTCATTTCAGGTTGTCATCTCCCCGCAGCCTCCTCTCCCTCTCCAGGGCTTGGGAACTCTCAGCTCAGACACGGTTATCACTGGGAAAGAAAACGATCAGATTTTTCAGGAGATTAGGGGGCGTCAGGGCCCTGAGCTAGCACCCCGACCTCTCCTGGGAATCTCATCCACAGCCCTATGGATGGAGCCTCTCACACCCACTCCAGGAGTCTTGGACACCCCTGTCCTCGCAACAGCCCAGGCAGAGCCCCTCCTCGGAACAGCCCCTGCTGGCACCTAGCAGGTCTCCTTGCGAGCTGGGCCCTGGGACCCTGACTGAGACCTGTCTGGGGCTTTGAACTCAGGCTGACGCAGCCCTCTGTCCAGCCTGGGGAGGAAGGAGCACCCTATTGGGTTATCTGTAGGAGAGGGGCTGGGCTGGCCCTCCCCCAACCCTGGGGTCCCTTTGTCCATTCCTGCAGGTGGGGGTTCAGGGAACTGTGGGAAGGGCCCCAGGCCAGTGCAGGAGGCCCAGGTGGCTTTGCCCGGCCTGGGCAGGTATGCTCTGCTGCCTGTGGGTGGAGCCTGAGGTTGGAGGGCAGTGATGGACTGATGATAGATGGGTAATGGACAGGTGTTTCAGGTAAGCCTCCTGCCCCCAGTAAGGAGAAGCCCTTCATTGCCTCTCCCCGCCTTCACCCTCTGCCCCTCCCCCAGCTCCACCCCTGCAGCCTGAGGACCCTGGACATCTGCTGATTCTGCTGGACCTCACAGCTGCCTCAGGACCTCGCTGCCCCTTGGTCCGAAGAGCAGGGGTTCAGAGCTTCTCCAACACATGGAATTCCGTTTACCTAAAGTTCAAAAACTGCAGAAGGAGGCAGGGAGATGGGCATCCTTGCGTGGTGGTCCTGACAGTGTGGGACAGGGTGGCCACATGACATCAAGATTCTTTGTGGACATGAAGTGGGTGCCCCATCTGTGGGAACATCTGAGTTCAACACCAAGGCCAGCCTCAGGCTCATGGCCCCCGGCTGGTACCATCTAACTGCTCCCAGGGCTGGAGAGGGCATTGGGCTGACTCCGGGACAGTAACTGACTGGTGGTGCCCTGTCTCTGTCTGGGCCCTTGAGCCCCGGCTGCTCTATCATCATCGTGACCCCACCCGATCATTCCTGAGCGTCCCCATGCCCCTGCTCGGCAACTGGATGCCTTAACTCCTTGCATGCTCATGGTCATCTCAGGAGGTGGGTGGTTCTCACGCCCACTTCATGGACGAGGAAGCCGAGGCTGGAACAGGAGTGGCTTGTTGCAGGCCACAGCCGGGCAGAGGCTGGGTCGGCATCTGAACCCACTCCCAGGCTCCCGGACACTGCTCCGTGGGCCCCCTTCCACCGGAGGCTCCTGGGGCGTGTAGGAGCCTCAGCAGACCCCTCCCCCCACAGCAGCGCCACCAACCCAGTCAGGTTCCAGTGGAGGTGATGGGAGCTCCTGAGACACGTGGAAGCGCAAGTCTGTAGGCAGCCTGCACTGAGGGTGACCCGCTGGGCCTCACATTGGCTGCGGAGAAAAGGGAGTGGGAAGGAAAACAGTCCATGGGACACTGTGTCATGTGTGTAACTGGATCTGCCTTCAAAGCCCTTGGTGACGTGGCCCTCAGCATGGCAGGCATCATGGCTGGTCCCCTAGGACCTGCTCAGAGGGTCAGAGTTTCTGTGCTTGGGGAGGGCATGAATGTACCTGAGGTTCCCCCCCCCACATGACTGCAGCATTAGCCACTGTCCAACCACATGCTGGGAATCCCGGTCCCCTCAGGCATGCCTTTCAGGGCGGGAGGGGGCCATGGAGGAGGTGGGTGGGGAGCAGTGGATGGGCTTTTGAGGCAGGCTGGAAGGCCACTGTAGGAGGAGAGAGGGTACCAGCGATCCTGCCCCCTGTCCTGATCTCCAGTGGGGACGGACAGATGGGCAGCCGGGGCGGCCCACGTCTGTCCACTGTAAATGACCTCGCCTCGCGTGGTCTCACACTCGACATCCAATGACAGGGCTGGGGCGGGGTCAGAAACCAGCCTGATGCTGATGCTGGCCTCGGTGACAGGGATGGTGAGGGATGGCTGCCCAGTCCCTATCAGACAAGCCCCAGCCTGCCCTGGAATGAAATCGGGGTCCCTGGGCCCTCCCTGGCTGGGAGTTCCCGACTTTGCCAGAAAAGATTAAAAATGAAAGCCGTATGTCACTCTTGTAATTAGGATACCTGACTAAATGTGGTGTCCACATTGAGCCCCCACCCCGAGGGCCATTCCCACATGAAGGGGTGTCCGTGCCCTCAGCCTCGCAGGACCCCATCTTTGCTCACGAGTCCCCCTGAATTCGGGGTTGTGGCTTATCCCCCATCCTTGTCTTTTGCCAGGAAGTCCCTGTCCCTCTCTATCCCAGAAGGAGCTGCCCCTGGGTGGCCCCCGGCCAGTGTCGGCAGCCAAATGGCACATTTAGAAGCAGAAGATGGCCAGTGGGTGGAGCGGGTCTAGGAATTGAGTGTAAAAACAGACCTGCAGCTCCATCTCCTCCATAGTCATTTGTTGGGTGCCCCCAAACCCTGGGGTTGGAACTACGGGCACCACAGCGTGTGGGTGACGGGCAGCACGCCTGTGGAGTGGATAGCCAGTGAGGTGGGCAGCCCTGGAAGTCGGCTGGCAACAAGCAACACAGTGGCCTTGGGAGAATTTTTATGTGGCCAGGAGCCTCCTGGCAGCTGCAGACAGGCTGTAAAGGGGTTCCTGGGATGCCAGACCTCCCACCCCACGCGCCTGCACACAGAGTACTCTTTACACAGAGGTCGCTCCACAGGAGTCTTGGGGAACCAGGGTTATATCATTTGCTGGTGGGCTCAGGGGCTGCCCTGCCATGCTACCTCTGGGACTCCCTCTCTGGCTTGGAAGCCCGAAGAGGAGCAGCCTCTCCATCAAGACGTGTGGGATCCAGCCTCATGGTATCCCTACGAAGGGAGGCCTGTCCTGTCCTGTGTGCAAGGCTGCTGAACCCCAGGGTGCTCGGGTCCTGCGCATGGGAATCTTCCTGGAAAAGGGCTGTGACTTCCTAAGAGGGAGACTGAGGGAGGCCCATGGCGGGTGATTCTACCCAGGGTACTAGGGACAGCACCGTCCATGGGTTTGGCTAGGACCTTCTCTCATTCTGTCTCCTTGTGGTTTTCTCCTTTGCTCTTTGATCCTCCTCTCCCCTCCCACCTCTTTCCCCTGGCCAGCCCCTCCTTCCTTTCTCCAGTCTGCTCCTAACCCTTCCTGAGAAGGGCCCTGCAGCCTCTAGACCCCTGCTGCTTCCTCCTTTTCCTGCAGATTCCCGGTGAGGTGCTCGGTTGCCATCCTGGGCCAGGTACTCTCTGGAGGAGCCTTTGGAAGACGTGGGCTCCGGTGAGCGCATGGCTACCCCTGCCAGGGTCTGCGAGGCTGGGCACAGAGCCTGAGTGCTGCTGCTGTGAGCAGGATGGGGCTTCCCAGGCCAGAGAAGATCGCATCACACCCCAACCCTCAGGACCAACCTCCATGACCTCCGTGAGTCACAAGTGTCAACTCTGCCTCTGGGAGCGAATCCTGTAAGGGTCCTGGGAAGGAAAGAGTTTTCCCTGGAGGAAAGAGGCTGGATGAGGGGTTGGGGGGCAATGCATGCCTCCATTTCACCCTGTCACTTGTTTGCATTTTCCACCATGGTGAGAGAGCACAGAGAGACCTGGGTCAAGACCAGAGGGAAGTGATGCTCTTACGGGTCCAGCAAGGATGCTGTGACTGCAGAAGCGTGTCTGAGGGGCAGAGTCACACCACGCCATCGGACCAGGCTGAGTGCCACACTGCTAGGGCTTCCCAGAGACAACACAGCTGTGGCTTGTGCTACCACAGCTGTGGTAGGACACCTCACTCCCTCAAATGCTGAGCGGGAAGAGGCCTCGTCTGGGTCTGGCTCTCAGAGGTGCAAGCATTGGGGTGGGCTCTGAGCATCTGAGCGGTTTTCTCCCTAGCCCTGGGGTCTCAGAACCAGGATGCCAAGGGCCAAGCTTGTGCATGCACACCTGCCACGTGCACACACCTTGTACATACATGCATATTCACATGTACTCATACATGTGAACACACATGCAAACACACACTCACATGTACCATCCCTGTGTGCATCCATCTCTATGCACACATGTACATTCTCATGTACATGCATACCCATGGGCACACACATGTTCACACTTGTGCACAACACTCACGTGTTCCCATGCACTTGCACACACACACTCATGTGCACAGAGCTCTCATGAACACCGTGCACATGTGTGCTCATGGAGGCCTGGGCAGTGTCCTCCCCTGGTGGCTGCTGTGCTGACCGGGAGCAACCAGTTGGTGCTTATTTTTGTGCTCTTATCTGACCTGGCATTCCTCAGCCTCAGCCTGGCTCAGAGCTGATGGGCAAGTGACCGAGATCCCGTCACTCTCGGTGGGCAGCCAGCTGGGACACAGTCCTTCAGAGGGGCCACCAGGGACCTCCTGGTCCTGCTGCATCCCTGCCTTAGGGGCCAGCAATGTTTGGGGGCTGCAGAATGTCTAGTGCTCTGGGCAGGGAGGTCTGGCTTGTGGAGAACTTCCCTGGCCTACAGAGGGTAGGGTCCCCCTGCAAGCAGAAACCCCTCATGTCTCATAGGGTCTTGGCAGGTGGAGTGGGGGAACTGAGCAGGGCTTTTGTTTCAGGGCACTTTGCAGGCGGTGAGACCCCCAGTTCCTCTGGGTGGGCAGTGGGGCCGGGGATGGCAGGAGGAGGGCAAGGCCTGCACCCAGGAGACCCGCCGGCCTGCAGCTATGCTGAGAGCAGCTCTGAGCAGGGAGCAGGGTGTCACCCTGGGATCCCCACCTGGATCAAGCCCAGCTCTGCTCTTTGGGTGCTGTCACCCTGGGGTGCTGCACACGTGCCCTGCCCGACGTGCTCCTGGTGGTCATGTTGTCCACCTCAGGGGACAGCTGGGTCTCCAGGGTGAGGACCCCAGGCTGCCTGGCTCTGGGAGCTCTGTTATGCCAGGACCTGGCTGGCCAGTCCGTCTGGAATGTCCCTGGTGCTGGAGTCAGGTCCTGCCCTATAGCAGATGGGCTGCGCGCCTTTGTCAAGTTATGCAGTTTCTGAGCCTCAGTTTCCCAATCTGCAGGGAGTTGTGGTAAGGAAATTAGACTGGGCACACGAGGGGCACTGACTGACCCAAGGGACAGTGAGGAAATGCAGCCACTGTGACTCTGTGAGGGGTCCCAGTTCTGGGTGGGTGAGGCAGGGATGGTCTCACGGCTGCTGCTGTCCTGACCTCCCAAGCTTGGTGAGGCCTCCTGGGCAGTGGTGGCCGGTTCTCACCCCTGGGGGAGACCCTGTTGAGGCTCAGTACAGCCCGAGCTCCCTGACCAGCTGGGCTGTCCCCTCCCACAGAGGGCGGGGCTGGCAGGTCTGTGGACACCCGCCAGGCTGACCCCCACCGACACCACGCTGCGCCAGCCCCGAAGCCAACCGTCCCAGGCTGCGCCTGCCGCCAAGTACCTGCCCCAATCGCCAAGCCCATTCCTCATGTGCAAGGAATTTCCCAAGCAGCCGCTGCAGCTGGAACACGTCTCTGAAGAGTTGTCCTGGGAGCCCGTGTCTCTACCTCGCCTGGTGTGCATGGCCTGCGTCCCGGGCCTGCATCTCTGCCTGGCTCCTCTGGTGAGGAGATAAGGCTCCTGGCGTCCTGTGGGTCACGAACCCACCCAGCATGGACAGGGAGGCGCCAGAGGCGTCCTAAATTTCATATAAAAGTCCAATTTCTTTTTTCTTAAAAAAATAGTATAGCCAATTGTGACCCTGGGGATGTCTCTACCAGTCAAGAGGCTTTCTGCAGAAACGGCAGCAACACCCCCCCCACCTGCCACAGACACCACCACTCCCTGTCACACACCTGTCCCCTGCCTGGACCCTCGCTGGCCGGCCCCTGGTTCAGAGATGATTTCACTGAAAGAGCAAACCTCCTGCAGGGAGGTCATCTTTGCGGAAGGTCCCTTGACATGAACTCAGGAGACAGTGTCCCCGTGGCAGACGTGTGACCCAAGCAGTGCCCTGCACCTCCCTGAGCCTCGGTTTCTCCATCTGTGAGAAGGCTGATGCCAATTCCTGGGTTGTTTGGAGGCTGTCAGCAGTTGCAGGCTTGCTGGTATCTCTGCCCCAAGCGGGCAGCTGGGTGGGCTGGAGCCTGGAGTCCGTTTGGGCACCCATGTTCCGCCATGAAAGGGAGGCTTGTGCCCTGTGGGCCCTTGTCCTGGGTCAGTGTTACTGACGCCACACAAGACACCTCCCTCGGACACTGGGCTTGTTGCATAAAAAGTGCAGCCCCGCCCCTGGTGGGAAGGGGTGTCGCAGTTTCCAAGGAAAGGGGCAGTCCTGGGCTTGGCAGGTTTGGAGAGGACTTAGGGAGGCATCAGATGTGAGGGGCCATCTGCCTCCATTTTCATGGGGACGGACCTCTTGAGCCCCCTCCTTGACTTTTCAAAGGCTTGGACAGATGGAATCCGTGGAGCTGGTTTCTCAAAGCAAAATTGGTGCTACTTGGAAAGGGTTCTGGGGTAAGCAAGCAGAGTGAGCCTGGGCAGCATAGTAAGACCCCACCTCTACAAAAATAACATTAAAAATTAGCTGGGCTTGTAAAAATTGGCTTGCAAGTAGGATAAATAGAACAGAAGAGACCAGGTGCAGTGGCTCAACAAGTAATCCCAGCACTTTGGGAGTCTGAGGTGGGAGGACTGCTTGAGCCCAGGAGTTGGAGAATAGCCTTGGCAACATAGCAAGACCTGGACTCTACAAAAAAATAAATGAAAAAAGAGAATAGCTGGGTGTGGTGATGGTGCCTGTAGTACCAGCTACTTAGGAGGCTGAGGCAGGAGGAGCACTTGAGTCCAGGAGGCCGAAGCTGCTGTGAGCTATGACCGCACCACTGCACTCCAACCTGGACAACAGGGAGAGACCCCAACACACACACAAAAAAAAAAGAAAAAGAAAAAGAAAAAAAAACTCAAAAGGCAAAGATGCAACAGAGTTGAAATATGCTTAAGAGAGTGTCTGGGTGACCCCTGAGCCTAGGCACTCAGTGTATCAGTGAGCTGGGAAGGGGACAAGTTGACGACCCTCTCTGGGGAAGCTTTTAGTAGGATGAAAGCCCCAAACAGGCCCCAGCAACACTGGACTGGGCCATAGACAGCCTCTGCCTTACCATGTCGCCCCTCGCCCTCTCTAGGTAAGTTTGGGCCCCTTTCTCTGGGGCGGACTCACTTCTACCTTAGTGAAGCCTGGCCCACAGAGATGGTCTGGCCAAGAGTGCTCTGGTGCCCCTGCCCCCATTGGAGTGCCCGCCTTCCCTACTTCTCATCGTTTCCTGGGCCCCTGCCTGGCCCACTGAGCAGATAGGCTGCCCCTGGCCTCCTTGGAACTCTTGTTCCTCCCCAGAGGCAATGCACGCCCCTCCACCTATGATGCTGATAAGCCACATGGCTCACAGCACAGTTGGTTCACGGAGGCGGGCGTCTTTCATGGAGATAAGCCTGTGAGGTCAGGGCTGGTCCCCACAGGGGATAAGGAGAGGCAGGGAGGCCGCAGAAAGCTGCCCCAGACGTGGGGGTGGGGTGTTTGCTTGGCGTTTCCTCTGTTGGTTTTGCCCAGGTCTGATCAACCTGCTCAAGCCAGAGGTGCTCAGGCTTATCTGACCACGTAATCCTTGGGCCTTGGACGGGAACTCCAGACTCTGCCCAGTCACCCTTCTGCCCCCATTCAGCCCTGCAGGCCGTTGGGGAAGGGGACAATGGGTGGAATGGGCCCCTCTCTCTCCTGTTGCTTTCCCCACCTGATGGAGATTGGGGGTGAAGAGCCCCTCTCTCTGAGCAGGGCCCTCTTGCTGGGCACGGGTGGGGTGGGCGTTACCCCCTTGCCATCCACTTCCTGAGTCTCCCTGGCCCTGTGGCCACAGATGAGTCAGCCAGGAGTCCCTAGGTCACCAGGACATGAGTGGGGGACTGCAGGCTTCATGGGATTCTGAGCACACATTAGCGACGTTTCTCGGCACAGAAGGAGGCCACTGGTGCACATCTCAGCTCTTCCTTCGTCTGGGTTGTCTGGGGCAAGTTGGGGCACCTGTGAATCCCCATGTCCTCATCAAAGAAGGGGGCATGGGGAGACCAGCCTTGCCAAGAGCTCATCATTGTCAACTTCATCATCCTCAGCAAACAGAGCCCTGAAGGGCCCCTGCCAGAAGGCCTTGTTTCACAGCTGGAGGCCGACATGGACTCAGGAAGGAAGAACCTAGAGGTTCTGGGTCAGCCTGACTCCGGCTGGCAGTTTATCCACTATGGAGATGTGTCTGTCGGCCTTGCAGAGGAGAGGGCATTTGGGCAGGGCTTTGAGGTATGAGCAGAAGTTTGCTGAGTGAAATGAGAGGAACGGGCTTTCAGGCAGAGGAATAGACTGGGATGGTGAGAAGGGTCTTGAGACATGGAGAGTGACTGTTATGATGAGTGGCTGGAACTGGGTGGCTGGTGGTGTAGGTGTGGCTGGACGCCCCGAGGTTGGGTGCCTGGAGTTGGGGGATGATTTGGACGGTGTGGCGCCAGCAGGAAGGGGTCATTCCTTGTCTTGCGTCAAGGAACACAAGCTCAGTTCTCTCTCGGGTCTCCATGAAGACTTTCTCTTTGTAAAAAGAGTGCCGCACTCACTGGTTATATAGACGGCCCAGAGCTCCTGCCGGAAAGGCGACCATGTTCCCCCCAGACCCCAGAAGCTAGGGTCTGTCTCCCTCCCTCAGTGGCCATGTGATCTTTTGTGACGAGTGTGTTGATGGGCTTGACTGGTCCCTGGAGGTGGGACCTTTCAGGTTCTGGTGTGTCCTTTCTGGTTCTTGAGCCGCTGCAGTGCAAGGCCCACACAGGGGCCCGTTCCACGTTCCCAGCAGGAGCTTGCTGGGGACAGCCCCGACGTTTACTTAGCGAATGCTGCCAGGTCCCTTCCAGAAACTCTGAGGGACATCCCAGCTGGGCATGGTCCGTGTCCTCCCATTCCCAACATGGCAAAGCCATGCTGGTGGGTGAGGCTGGCTGTTGCGTTTCACTTGGGTCTTTCTGGATCCGAGTCTGGGCCCGCCCAGCATGGCCCATGGGCTTCAGGGCTCCAGGCCTCCTGCCTGGTGATCCTTCACATATGTCCCGGCCTGGCAGGCAGGCGGCGCCGGACTTTGAGCCTGGCCCAGGAGAAGGCGTCTCCCGTGTACCCGACCTTTGGCAGCACCCTGACTGTGGCCGGTTGAGGACTCGCCTTGGCAGGTGGGTGCCTGAGGGTTGGGGCAGGAGGTCGAGGTGCCGACCAGGAGGTGGTGCATGGCACGGCCTGTAACGGGCGGTGACTCATGGTTCATCCAGTCATAAAGTCAGGGTGACAGCTTGGCACCCAGTGGTGCTCTCCAGGCTCTGCCCTCCACACCTGCCCCTGCAGCCTGAACCGTGCTGAGCTGCCTCCCTGGGGCCAGCCAAGTGGCTCTGGGACCATCACACAGGTCCATTCTTCCAACCCAGGCACTCCTGCTGGGGAAACTGAGTCCCAGGGAGGAGAAGTGGGTGATATGGCAGACTTACACTCTGCAGGGCCCCTTGGATATCTGCCTCACTTCCTCCATCTTACAGGGCGGGAGAGCCAGCGTGGGGTGCAGAGCTCGGGTGGTGATGCCAGCCGGCCCAGGCACTGTGCCCTGGAAGAAGCAGGTGTGCTCTGCTCAGCCCAAGAGCCCCCCCTGCTCCAGGGGCTGGGGGAACAGATCCAGGAACATGAACCCTGGAGCCATGGTGTCTGGCTCAAGCCCCATTTTCCCTCTGTTGACACAAAGCCTCTCATGCCTCAGTTTCCTCATCTGCAGAGTGGTGTTCAGGGCAGCTCCTTCCTGACTGGGCTGTCTAGGACTGGTGAGTGCAGCGGTTTGACGGTATGTGGTTTCCGGGGGCTCTCCTGAAGACAGAAATGGCCCTGGGGGAATCCAGTGTGCACCATATGACAGCATCCACCATGGACCAGACGGTCGGGGTGATGGGAACCACCCTGCCCTGCCAGGCCTTGGCAAGACCTCTTGATGCTGGCCCCAAGGTCTGGCTGGGCCAGAAATTGGGCTGCCGGCCCTGGTGTCCCCCCCGGTTCAAGGGTCATCTTGAGCTGCGGGTCTCTGAGGGCACAGATCCTAGGGCCAGCAACAAATAGGCAAGCTGCCCAGGCCCCGCCCCTTGTCTCTTAGGCCCTGCCCCTCCTCTCCCTGTCCCTACCTCTCTTCTCCCTGGCTCTGCTCCACCCACCCTTGCCCTGCCCTTTGCCCCACCCCCTCACACCTGTCCCTTGTACCTGTGGCTTCACTCCATCCCTGCCTTTCCCTGGGCCACTATGCCAAGCTCTGGACAGTCCACACTCACAGGGTGAGCACAGAAGTGACCCCATTCCAACCCATTCATCACGGTTCGAGAAACTGAGTCTGGGCTCGGGGAGCAGCATAACTTGGAGCTCCTCTGAATGCCTCCTCAGGGGAGGCTGGGAAGAGCCTCTGTGTCCCAGGCAAAGTGCTCTGTGCTGGGGATATGGCCTGCCCAGCTGCAGTGGTCGTGGGGCTTCCAGAGGATTGTGGGTCTGGACTTCTAGGGACTTCCTCTCAGTCCCCTCAGCGTGGAACTCCTGCCTCCCACCCCCAGGCTACACTGCTCTCCTGAGGCGCGTCTGGGGAGACTGCCTGGCTCCCACTCCGTCCTCCCTCTCTCCCTCCCTCTCTCCTCCTTCTCCCTTCCCCGAGGGTGGAGTCCCTAACTGGTGCCAGGTGTCCTCATGCCCCCCTTTCTCTTTGCAGGCCCGTCTGGGTGTCCCCTTCTTCTGGAAGCTCCCTGAGCCTCCCACCCATCCTGGCGTGACCCTGGACACATGACACCCCTGACCAGCACCCTCTTCTCCCTCTCAGCTCCATCCCAGCAGGGAGCCTCTGTCCTGCCCTGCCCTGGGTACTGCCCAGCCTGAAGGTCTTCTGTTGTTTGGGTGGGTGTTCCCTCCCAACGTGGCCTTGACTTCGAGGGCTAGAGCGCTGAGCCAGTTTGCTTCTTTGGCCCATGTGTGGCAATTGCAGGGCCTTCCCAAGGGAAGGGGTTTCTGGGCTGGGCTTTGGAGGCTGAGTAGGTGTTTTCCTGGGAGAGCCCAGCTGCAGCAAAGCTTGGTGGCCTGGGAGTTGCAAGGTCATTGTGCTTTTGCTAGTCCTTCCCAGATGCTCTGTTCCTTTCCTTCATGGCAGAGGGTCCTACAACCATGGATGAATAAGGCTACCCCTCCTGCAGGCCCCTCCTGCTCTGCGTGGGGGCCTGAGCACTGGCCCTTGCAGGATGGGGCATTCCTGGGGATTCAGGGACCCAGGTGAGTAGTGGCCTGAAGGATTTGCCTGCCTCCTGGTGGCGTGGCCAGGGGGAGGCCCTCTCAGGATGGACCTTGAGGTGAGCCACATGCTGGGGATGGAGCTGAGACCTCGGGGAGACCTTGCCTTGGGGAACAGGTACAGATGGTGAGGGGAGCGCAGGGACCTAAAGTGGAGGGAAGGGACTGCACCGGGGGCGGCCGGTGGAGGAGGTGACATCTGTGCTGAGAACTGCTTAAGAAGGACTAGAGATGGGAAGATCTGGGGGAGTGAGTTTCCAGGCTGACAGCCGTAGTGTGCAAAGGCCCTGAGGCAGGAACAAGTCTGGCATGTGTGGAGAGAAAGAGGCCAAGAAGGCTGCAGGGTCACACAATGAGGGAGCTGGAGAGAAGGAAGGGGGGCTGATGCATGCCTGTAGCCCCAGTTACTTGGGAGGCTGAGGCAGGAAGAGCGCTTGAGCTCAGGAGATGGAGGCTGGGGTGAGCCATGGTTCTGCCAGTGCACTCCAGCCTGGGCAACAGGATGAGACCCTGACACACAAAAATAAAAAAGATGTCAGAAGTCACCCTGGACATGAAGCAATCCCCCACCCATCCCCAGGGTCACCCTGGGCACATGGTACCCCGACCCATCCCTGGGGTCACCCTGGACATGCAGCACCCCTGGCCTATTCCCGAGGTCACCCTGGACACGTGTCACCCCTGACCCATTCCTGAGGTCACCCTGGGCACATGGCATCCCCTGACCTTTCCTTCGGTTCACCCTGGACTTGAAGCACCCCTCAGTCTGGGCCCGAGGAGGCTGCAGACTCTGATCCCAGCCTTCTGGGTGCAATCAGTTTGGGGCACGGGGTGCAGTTGGAATGGGTGGGTTGGCGTCAACTTTACAGACAGAAGCACTGAGGATGCACCAGTTGCAAGATACGAGTCTGGCCTGGGCCCTGGCTCTGGCTGTTGGTGCCTCAGTGGGGAGTGTGGAACACTGGAGTGATGTGTCATGTGTCCCTGACGGGAAGGTCCTGCTGTATGTAGCCAGCGGCTTTTCGTGGCACCTCAAGGCTCAGGGAGACACTGGGTGCCACGAAAAGCTGCTGGCTACATACAGCAGGACCTTCCCGTCAGGGACACATGACACATCACTCCAGTGTTCAACACTCCCCACTGAGACATGTGGTGGCTTCCAGAAAGCTGAATCCACTGGATGTCCAGTGAGTGGGCAGGGTCACTCCCGGGAGGAAGCACATGGGTCCCCGACAGATTTGTGGAGACATACACAGGAAAGTGTGTCTGTGGCAAGCTGTGGCTGGGAGCAGACTGGGGTGGATGGGCTGCCCAGGCCCCAGGGAAGCCATCACCTTTTTGTGCTGGTGGGACCATCCATGTTGCCATCTGCAGGAAGCGCTTCCTGCTGCCTGACCTCAAGTGCCCATCTTCCCAAGCGGCTGTCCAGGGACAAGTCCTCTTCCTCCTCCCTTGCCACCCCCCATGGAGGGACGTTTGCTGACCACCTGTGGACGACAGAGGGAAGGCACCTTCTCGGGGGAGGTCAGAGGAGGTTCCCTGGGCTCCAGCACCTACTGTCTCCTTCCTGGCTGCCCAGGTCTGCCCCTCCGGAGTGGTCAGCATGTGGCCCTGGGGAGGCCTTGTGACCTCCCAGGCTGCTCCTGTCAGGTGGGGTGAGTTTGCCCGACTGCTCAGGCCTGTATGCAGGGGAGGCAAGGCTGGTTGAGTCCCTGGCTGTGGCCGGGCCTCAGGTGGTCCTGAGAGTCCAACTCCAGGTCCTGGTGCCCACTCCTTCCTCCTTGCGCTTCCCCCCGCAGGGAGGGCTAGTGATCGATGCTTGTCTCCATGCTGAGTCATCTCTGGGTCAGCAGGGGTGACTTCTCCCCAGGGGCAGGTGGACGCAGGTGGTACCCAGCACATCTGAGGGGCTTCCCTGGCCCTCATGAAGCTGGCCTTCCTGGGGACAGGTGAGCCCCTCTGTCATCTGGACTCCTAGGTGGTCACTGGCCAGAAGCATCACTGAGGTCAGGAGCTGGGGTCTGGAGAGCCAGGGTGGCTGTCTGGGGGGACCCCAGAAGGACTTGTTTCAGGAGCCTCTGCTGAGAGACCCATTTCCATGCCCCTTGGGGTCAAAGCCAGGAAGATCCTAGCCTGTCCCTTCACCACTGTTCCCACCTGGTGGGATGTCTGAACCCGGCATTGAGAGCCCTAGTCTCTGTCTGAGACCCCCTTCCTGTGGTCTTCTAGGTCTATCCTGGCTGGGGTGTCTGGCGGGCCGTGGGCACCCCCTGGTGGCCTCATGGAGCACTTCCCTGGGACTTGGTCCATGGGAGTCTGGGGAACCCCCAGGAGGTGTGGCCCTGGCCAGCTCCAGACTCCAGGCACCGTGGGACTCCAGCCTCTTTGCAAACATGACATGAACCTTCCTTGACAGCCCCGCGCCCAGTGTGCGGAGAATGGTCCCCGATGCCAGATCAAATCCAGGCAGTCTGTCGTGTGGACCCAGATAGCAGTGTTCCACCAGGGCAGAGGGAGTCGTCCATGCAATAGGTTGGGCAGGGTGGGGACAGAGGTAGGGACCGGGGAGGGGGGCTTCACCTGGGGCCCGACCCTGAAATCGAGTGAGCTGGGGTTGGCCCAGGTGGGCTGTGGGCCGTGCTGGGCCACCTGCCACCTTTGGCTGCCATAGGATGCAGGCAGGGGTTTCGTGTGACCCTGTGTGCCACCTAGGATGGGATCTGCAGTGGGGCCTGTTGGCTCCGGGCTGTGTCTCCCAGATCAGCGGCTGAATCATTCATTGTGACCTCCAAGGTGGGTAAGATGTCAGACACCAGGGAACCCTTGGGGACATTGCCTCGTGCCATCTGCCGCCCCTCAGGGAGGGCCCGGGAGGAAGGGCTTTAGGATTTGATACCTGGGAATGGGGCCACCAGAGAGGAGAACTTGCCAGAGTCACAGTCTCAGAACAGTCTGGTATGGAAGAGCCATGTGGGGGGCGATGGCCACAGAGCAGGGAAAGCCACCCCCAGGGATGGGGCGGATGTGTACTGTCATGACACTGGGTCCAAAGACCTGCTGAGGGTGGGCAGTTCAGGAATCAGAAACGTCCTAGGGGACGAAGACCCTGCCTCGAGGCACTGCCAAGTCCTGAAATGTCACTGGGTGCCCTGGGAGAGGAAGTGCCCATGTGGTGGGCTGCGGTAGGCAGGCCCTGCCAAGTCCAAGGTGCTCTGAGGGCTAGGGAGGTGCAGGGCTCCCCCATTCCCTGCCAGGCCAGGGGGAGCCGATTCCAGGGCCTGAGACTCCCTCCTCCCCCAAATGCAGCTGCGAGGACTGAGCTGGTCATCTCTCCTGGGGATGCGGTTATCAGAACACATGTCACAGTCAGCCACAGACAGAAGTGTCTCTTTTTAAAAAAGTTACAGACGCCAGTGCTGTGAAACCCCCATGAGGCTCAACTGGGTGGCAGCATCTCGCTCACAAGGAAAGTAACTTAAGGCATTTCTGTTATTTGCTTGTGAACATAATAGGCGGTCTTAAGGGAGAAGACATTTTACTAATGCAAACACCAGACCCAGAGCATTCAGGGCTGAAGTTGGGGGACACAGAAGTTCAGGACCCTGGAGACCCCAGCCTGGACACAGGGGGAGCTCTGAGCCAGAAGGGAGGGGACTCCAGCGTCCCCAGTCCATGGAATCTGGAATCTGGGCCCTGCCCAGGGCTGACCCCACCCACCCCATTTCAGAGACCCGTGTGTGTGTGTGTGTGTGTGTGTGTGTGTGTGTGTGTGTGTTTGTGTGTGTGTTGTCACCAGCAGGGGGCGCCCGAGGCCTTGCCTCTCATGGGTGAATGCATGTGCCTTCGTGAGAACGAGAGGGTAGGCCAGGGGCATGTGTGTCCATGCGTGTGAGGGTGTGTGCATGTGTGTCTTAGTGTGTATATGTGGATGAGAGTGCGGCTCTGAGTGTGTCCATGTGTGTGAGGGAGGGTGTGTACAGGCATGTCCTGTGACATGTGCTGTGCATGTGAGTGTTTGTCTGGGAACCGTGACTCCCACCTAGACCCAGAGGCCCGGCTCTCTGAGAAGCTGGCCTCGGAGCATCACGGCTCTTGGCTGTTTACTGGGGTCCCCAGCTGGCTGGGACTGGAACCTCTTTGACCCCAGGTGGCCCAGCACCAGGTTCTATTCTGAGGGATGCCCGGCAGGGGTGGACTGAGTGCCCAACTGCCTCTCCAGACCCTGACAACCCAGCCTTCTCACCTTGGCAGTGGCCCCTCCTCCCCAGCATGGGGGAGCCGCAACCTGCTGATGGTGGCAGTGGTGGGGATATGATAATGAAGATGATGATGGTGGTGATGATGATGGTGATGGTGAAGATGATGATGGCAGTGATGATGGTGGTGCTGATAAGGATGTCAGAAAGAGAATGGGAGAGACCAGGGGCAGATCCTGCCTGTTTTCCTGTCTGCTAAGTGAGGGCAGGGCTGGATCACTCTGGTGTCCTGTCAGCCCCAATGATCTAAGACTAAACTGAGCCCAGAGAATACTCCAAGTCCTTCAGGCAGACAGTGGGCTGGCTGATGTGCGGGTGAACAGGAGGGCAGCCCTCAAGGTGCCTGAAAAAGACTGACAAAGGAAAGTGAGGTGTTCCCTCTCCCTTTCACATGATGCTATCAGTGAGTCTCACATGGGGAGGGGACATCCACTCTGGCCCCATGACACAAGCCTGACTGGGAGATAAGGAACCTTTTTCCCTAGATGCTGGGAGCAAGTAGTTCTTTGCGCCTTCATGCTGGTGCTGCTGGCCCCATCCAGGCATCCAGGAACCTGCTCCATGTCCCACGTGGGCCAGTGCATTTCTGGTCTACCCAAGAGGGAGGGAGGTGGCCACAGGGCCTTTCTCACAGGGTCTCTCCCTCCCTGGAAAGGACGTCCTGCCCATCTAGCCGCCTTATCCAGCACTGTTGCGCCAGGCCACCCACCTAGATGCAGCCGGCAGCCTCCTATGCTCTGCATCCTCACTGCCCTGGCTTCTGCTATCTGTGTCTTCTGACTGACACCTGATACTTTGGTATCAGAGGGTCAGAGGCTAGGGGACCCAGAGGGCCTGCTGATAAGGCCACACTGCCCACTCAGGGCCCTGAAGTCACTACCCCCATCCAGAGCCTGGGATTTGGGATCTGATAATATGGCTTTGGAGCACAGGGTTGGGGGAAGTGGGGGGACCAGGACATCTGGGGGCTGAACATCTCCGGGAGAAGGAACCAGAAGTACAGAGGTCCTGAGGCAGGATTCCACCTGTTAACAAGGCCCCATGGAGTCTCTGTCATGGCAAGTTCCCTTCTGTGGTACCAAGGTGGTGTCCACCACCACCACCACGATCACTATCACCATCATCATCACCATCATCATCATATCGCCATCATCATCACCACCACGATCACTATCACATCATCACCATCACCACCATCATCACCGTTACCATCACCTCCATCATCACCACCGTCGCCAATGTCATCATCACTATCATCACCATCATCATTATCGTCACCATCATCATTATATCACCATCACCTTCATCATTGCCATCATCATTACCACTATCATCATCACCACCATAGCTGCCATTAGTACTATCATCATAATCAGCATAATTGCCACTCTCACCATCATCACTATCATCCTCAACCTTAACCATCACGTCACCATCACAACCCTAACCACCATCATCATCACATTCACCATTATCACCTCACTGCCACCACCACCACCATTTTCACCGTCAACATTATCATCATTACCCTCATCATCACCATCATAGCACCACCATCATCGCCATCACAGTTATCAGTCTTGCCATCACTGTTATTGCTACCGTAACACCGTCACCATCACCATCATCATCACTATCACCATCCCCATCACCACCATCACTGTCAACAACATCATCACTGCCACCACCACCATCGTCATCATCATAAGAGCCCCACCATCATTATCGCCATACCGCCATGGCCCTCATAATCATCTTCATAACCTTCATCACCATCATTAGCATCACCACCACCACCATCACCATCACCATCACCGTCGTCGTCATCATCATCAACATCATCTCTATCACCATCCTCATCATCACCACCACCATCATGTCCATCATCACCACCACTGCCATCACCACCATCACCATCACCATAATCATCACCATCACCATAATCACCATTATAGCACATCGCCATCCCCATTATCATGACCATTATCACCGTCATCATCATAGCACCTTCAACATCATCACCACCACCATCATTGTCATTATCATCATCACCATCACTATCATCTCTGTCATCATCACCATCATTGTCACCACCATCACAATCATCATCCTCATTATCTTAGCAGTCACTTCCATCCCTACCATGGGAGAGTGCCCTGTTTCCTTTTCTGTCTCTACTGGTTCTGATCCTTTGCCTTGTGAATAGCAGAAGGTCAGAATTGAACTGAGGATTAATTCTAGAAAAAATGCTAACCCACCCTCCTCTTCCCCTTTGGTCTCTGGTTCTCTGAAACCTTCCTGCCTGCCCCATTAGAACAGGTTTCCCCTTCTCCATCTTGCTGAGGTGAATTTGAACTCCATGGGATACACTTGTATAACTTTGTCCACCTGTCTGATGGTGGTTCGATGGACTGGGTGCATTCTCGCCACGCTGTCACTGCCTCTTACTGCTCTTCGGTGCCTGGTGGGGGTGGGCCTCTCCTTTCTGTCTCCTCCAACATACCGTCCCAGGGCTTGGCCCATCTTGGTGGGATTGGCAGGTGGGTGTTGGCTGAGCACATTCTATGGCCAGTCACTGGCTAAAGGTTGAGGAGACAGTTCCCACCCTTGTGGGCTTGTGGTTCAGTGGGTCACAGTGTTGACTCAACATCCCCAAAGAAGTCAGGGTGGTTAGGACTGCCTCCAGAGCCAAGGACAGGTCCAAGGCCACAGCAGGGTGGAGCCCGGGGATGTGGTGCAGACCCTGTGGCTCTGAGCTCAGCAACCTGCTCTGAGTAGTGGGGGCATCACAGTCCTGCTCAGAGCACCCTGGAGGGCAAGGCGGGCAGCTTGCTGGAGGGATCCTGACAGGGGAGATAGTGAGTCTTGCCCACAATGGGGCATTCAAGTCAGGGCTGAAAGGCTGCTCCTAGGCAGGAGGGACTGGGAATCCTTTGACAGTGGGGCTGGACCAGTGTCTCCTGCTCCTCCCCAAGGAGTGTGTGAGACCTGAGCACCCAACCCCGCCATGCCCCTAGGGGATGCTTGGCGCAGAGCATGCTGTGCTGACTGTGGCTGTCCGGCCCTGCCAGGTCGCACAAGAACCTCTTGACGCAGCGATTCGCAGCCAGGCCCAGGCTCCATACTGATGGGCCACTAATTCTGTTGTCAGCAAACTACAGGGCAAAGGAGCTGCTGCCAGGGTCATCTCCACAGCTCATCTCCTGCTGCCAGCCCCGGGCGTTCGAGCTGCTGAGGGCATGGCTGGGCTTGTTATGATCTGTGGAAAACGGGTCTTTGACAGAGGAGCTGTGGCCTGGTCACTGTGTGCCCCCATCTACCCTGGACCCGAAGCTTAGGCTCATCCCAAGGGCACTTGTGGATGCAGGGGCCCTGCTGGCCAACAGGAGACTGAGTGGGCAGCAGTGGCTCGGGCTGTCCCTCCACCTGACCTGGCCTGGTGGGGCCACAGGGCAGGAAGACCAGTTCTCAGGGTGACCCTGACAGACCCAACCACTGTGCCCATTTCATGCAGGTTTGGCCTCAGGTCAGATCTTCTCAAGGACATGTGGCCTATCCCGAGGGTCTCTGAGGTTTCCCAGATAGCACTGGATGGGGGATGCAGGGCTTCAGAGGTTTCCCAGATAGCACCGGACGAGGGGTGCAGGGCCCTAGGGTGGCTGGAGGTGCCAGGACCTGTGAGGGACTGATCACCCTTCCCTGTCCAGAGGGCTCCCAGCTCATGGCATTGGGTCTGTCTAGCCAGTGTCCCCTGGGCTCCCGTCGATCAGCAGGTGTGCTCTGAGGTCCTGTGGTCCAATCGGCCAGTAGGACAGGTCACCTGGGAGCCTCTGGAACCGAGGAGTAGCCGGGACAGGCTGGGGCTGCTTTAGACTCAGAGAAGGGAGTCCTGGAGTGAGCTGGGAGAAGTCACACTGTCCATCTCCCCTGACCCTGTGGTAACACTCTTTTCCTTAAAAAAAAAAAAAAAAAAAAAAAGAAATGTCTTTTCCCTGAAGATGTAGGAGTGGAGATTTTCAAAAGCAGGCAGAGAAGCCATTTCTGTGGGGATTGGGCTTCTGGAAAAGGCAGGGCTTCATGTCTCTGAGGTCCTGCCTAGTATGCTCCCCGCTGGGCAGGGGATGCAGTACCCTCTGTGATGTGCCAGGAGATGGGATACAGATGCCCTCAGCTCCTTCCCTCTGTCCTCTGCTCACTTCCCTCCTGTCCCCACTTTGTCACCTGCTTGCTGGATGACTCGCAGTCCCCACCCCCTCCCTAGGCCTCAGTTTCCCCATCTGTTCAGTGCTAGCTGGGAGAGTGCAAAGGCCGCCAGCCCAATGGGTGACTGACCAGGGGCATCCCATGGTGAGAGTGGGGGATCTCATCCTGGGTCAGGGTAGCCCAGCCTTTTAGCCTTTCAAGGAAGCCAGAAATCCAGGTGTCCACGCTTAGTCTCCTGACTTCTCAAATTGGCAACAAGTTTTAGGACACCATGGACATCACATAAGCCTAGGTGGGGATGGCACTGAGCAGGTCATAGTTTTCATTCACATCTCCCATCAGCATGTCCCTTTGTCATAATAAATGTACTCCTGTTCATATATCAATGTTTAAAAAGCCCAGTTTATCCAGATGTCCCACAGCGGCCAGGGCTGTCCCCGTGTGTGCCTCTGTCTTCCTGTTCCCTCAGAGGATGGAGCTGCTGGTGGCTGGTGTGCACAGGGGCCAGGTCTATGCTGCATCCCTGGAAGGCCCTGACTTCAAGCCCTGCCCCAGGGGTCTAGCAATGAACCTGGGACCTGGGACCTTCCTGGGGCCCTGTGTGCTGGTGGCCGTGCCTGGCATCCTGCCCAGGGCTCTGGCCTGGTCCAAGGTCTGAGGAGCCCGTGTGTGACCAGGCTAAGGAACAGCTGATGTGAGGGAGGATGCCCTGCCTAGTGTTAAGGTGTCAGGGCCTTGGACTTCTGGGAGACTTCCGGGACCCCATCCGTGATCTGCCCAATCTGGCAACTCCCACACATCCTCTCCTTGCCTGGGCCATGCTGTGCCCCCAGGAAACACAAGGTCTCCCTAGCCCACGCCAGCAGACTTAGGCTCCCACTGCTCATTCTGAGATTCCCCCCAACCTGAGCTGTCCTCGACCTCCTCTGGCTCACACCCAGCGCACAGCACAGGCCCCAGAAGCTGCACATCTGATGTTGGAGTGTGCAGTGCTGGGCAAGGGCTGACACAGCAGGGGACAGCAGCAGGCTTGGAGCTGGGCTTGGGACATGCCCTACAAGAAGACAGGCTGTGACATTGGGGCGCCAAGTGCAGCCACCCAAGCTGTCACAGAGTCATGCACTATCATTACCTCCAAAGAGGAAGAGACTGGAGACCACTGCCCATGCCCCAAGAGTGACAAGCTGCCCCCACCCTTAACCAACCGCCACCAGCTTTCAAGAAGCACATCCCTATCCTTCTTCTCTCCTTCTCATCTTCGCTCTCTCCCTTCTTCTCTCCCCCACTTCTCTCTTTCCCTTCTTCTCTCTTTCCCTTCTTCTCTCCATTCCTTCATTTCTCCTTCCCTTTTTCTCCCCTTCGCTTCTTTGCCCATCCACTTCTCTCCTTTGCTTCTGCTTTCCATGTCTTCCTCTCTCCTTCGCTTCTTCTCTCCTTCCCGTCTTCTCTCTTCCCCTTCTTCTCCCCTTTCCTTCCTCTCTTCCCTTCTTTTCTCTTCCCCTTCTCTCCTTCCCTTTTCCTCTCTCCCCTTCTCTCTTTTCCTTCCTCTCTTCATCTGTTCTTCTCCCCTTCCCTTCTTCTCTCCTTCCCTTCTTCTCTCTCTCTTCTTTCTCTCGTCTTCCTTTTTCTCCCCTTCTTCTTTTGTTGTCTGCCATCTTTCCTTTCTCTCCCTTAGCTCCCTTTCTTGTCTCTCCTCCTGTCACTGATTCTGTGCCTCCTCTCTCTCTTTCTTTATCTTCCACCCCTCCTCATACTTCTGGTGTTTCCTTGCAAGTTTTCTCCCTGTAGTCAGATATCCTCAGCCTTTGGGTGGAATCCTATGCCTTTCTTCCCAGTTAGACAAGCCCAGGGTGGGGTTGGACGTGGTGGAGCTGCTGTCTAGCTTGTGCCCTCCCTGCCTGGGCTACCTGGCCCAGTAAGAGGAGCTGAGGGACAGCATCTACCCCTGGAAGTAGAAGCACCCATGGCGTGGTGTCATCCCCAAGGAGGGGTGGGTTAGGTTGACCCTGCAGGGGGTCCCAGTGGTGGAGGGCGCTTTTTGTACCCCCTGGGCACTTCCCATCTGGTTATTATGTCCCAGTGTCTGGGGCCTGCAGAGCTGTCATGACCGGGTACAGGGTGGTGGCTTCTGGCACATCCCGTGGGACAAGCCCTCATGGAGATGAGGGCCCTAAGCCAACCAGACACGGGAGTTCAGATCCTGGGACCAAGAGGCCCAGCCAAACCAGTCAGCAGCCTGGGCCCCATAGCAGGGTGTGATGGGGGACATTGAGGCAGGGAATGCCACTTGGAACAGATATGGGAGAACACAGGGCAGCCCTGTGTTCTCGAAGTGGGTGCCTCCAGGCACTACTACCAAGAGCTGACCCGAGACAGAGGCAGAGGACAATTATCATGTGCCTGGGGCTCGTGGGGTGCATGGGACACTTGCAGTCCCCAGCTGGGAGCATCTGCCTATGTCCTGCTCCTGTCTCTCAGTGTCCAGCCACAGCCCCTGGACTGCAGCTTACCTTGGGGCACCTGACAGAAAGGTGTCTCTGTCTGTCTGCCTGGCACCCGGAACCCATAAGCTGACCTGTGGGCAACCTGTGGGCAACACTTGGCTCCATCAAAGTCAGTTCTGCTCTGTGGTTGTGTCCACTGGCCTTGTGGGTATGATTAACAGCTTGATTTTGTCCCCAGAAGCTGGTCTCTTGGTCCCTCTACTGCGTGATTTCTCCCAGAACCCTGCACATTTTCTAGGGACACTCCTTGCAGGTCCTGTTGGGAACCTTGATGGTAGGAAGGTCATGTCCTGGTGGGGGATCCTGGTCGGGGGTTCAGGACGGGGGTGTTGGGAGGACCATCAGCTCCTCCTACTGCCCAGCTGACAGGGCCTGAGGTGGGGCAGGATGGCAGGGGAGAGGCCCCCGCTGCCCAGGCAGCCTCCTCCTGTGAGCCTGTCTGTCACCATCCCTGAAGCTCTTCTGGCCCCCATTCCCTCCCGGAGGGATGTGGCAGCCTTCACACTTGTGAGCTGTAAGCCAGACTGCTGTACCTGTCCAGAGGCCACCGTCCTCTCATTTTAAAGATGAGGAAATGAGCCAGGCATGGCTCACGCCTGTAATCCCAGCACTTTGGGAGGGGGAGGCAAGAAGATTGCCTGAGACCAGGGGTTCGAGACTAGCCTGAGCAACTTGGTGAGATCTCGCCTCTCCAATAAATCAAAAATTTAGGCAGGTGTGGTGGTTCCAGTTACTCAGAAGGCTGAGGTGGAAGGATCACTTGAGCCCAGTAGGTTGAGGCTGTGGCCATGAGCATGCCTCTGCACTCCAGCCTGGGCAACAGAGCGAGACTCCGACTCAATCAGTCAATAAACAAATAATAAGAGGAAACAGAGGCTGGGGCAAAGGAAGCAGCTGACCCAGTTTCACATGGTGAGTGTGGTGATGCCACACCTGACCCAGGAGGGTCTGAGTCTGCCTCTAACTTCCACCACAAAATGATGCTGGTGTTGTGGAAAGGCTAAAATCCCTCTGGTCACGATGCAGGAAGTTCTCCCCATCAGAGAGCTGTGTTTTCTAGCCTTTCCTGGCCCTGTCCATGGCCTCTGGGCCTCAGGCCACCGGGGCCAGGGCAGGCTGCAGCCTGAGTCAGCTTCCTGTGCGGGTCGGGCTGTCTGGGCTCCCCGAATGCTGGGGTTTCGTTCTTCTCTGCCGCTGACAGGAGCCCCTGCACCAGCCCCTCTCCCAGCTGGCTCAGATCTCCCACCTAAGCCTTGCACCTGTCTATTCCTGTCTTTAAATAACTGTGAAGAGGCACTTGGTCCCTCCCTCCTCTCCCAGGGCCAGCACAGGCTTCCCAAAACAGTCGCCTCTCCCACCGCCCATGGGCAGGCCCACCAGACCAGGGCATGAGGAAGATAGCCAGAGGCACTCGGGTACCTGGAGGGCCAAGATGCCTGGGGCCGGGCCATGCTGGCCTCTTGCTTGCTGTAACCTTGAGGACAGAGGGCAGGACTGAGGCAGTGACTCCCACAGCAGCAAGGTAGCCATCCACAGTGCCTGGGCAGCAGCCCTGAGGCCTGGAGCCAGGGCTTCCCAAGGCCGCAGTGGTAACGCCCCTCCGTGCACAGGGTGGTGGGTGTGGTCGCAGAGTCCCAAGCTGACCCATACCCGTGTCCCCTAACTGCCAGCCTGGTGCAGGTGGAGTGGACTGGCCCCATCGCAGTCTGGGAACCATCCTCCCAGCCTCCCTGGCCTGAGCATGTGCCCAGGCCCTCCTTGGTACCGGCTCTAGGCTATTTTTAACCCGTGTGTGGTAAGTGCATTTCTACAGGAAACCACTCTCCCGATCAATCCCTGCAGCTGCCCGGGTGGCCAGCCGCGCTCACACACTCCCTGGCCGGTCGAGGGTTGTAACCAAAGCTCATCAGCTGACCGGGCAGGATAAATCCGGCCTCCGACAACTGCGTCCTGCTGTCTTCTCTGGTTACAGCTGCCCCTCCCCACCCACACTCTGCTGTTTCTTAATATAACTCTGAAATCAGTCGGCGCCCTGGGGATGGTGGGGGAGAGGACTCTGACCAGGCTCCCCAGTGATTGGGGGCACCGGGTGGTGGTGGCCGGGGCAGATGTGTTAGGCCCCAGTCTTCAGTCCAGGGTGAGGGAAGCTGGTTTTGGGGCAGTGCCCAGCTCCCTTGGGCTGGGGATTAACTCTGGGGCCATGGTGGGCCCCTCAGGTCGCCTGTGAAGCCCCTGGGGCTGAGCTCGTGGGTGATCTGGGGAGAGAAGGAGCTTTCACCAGGCCCTGAGGGGTCCCTGAGCTGAGAGGCAAAGAGGTCCATGCCCAAGGGGGCCCCCACCCAAGGGGACCCCCTGCTGCTGCCCGTGTACTACAGGGAATCTTCTCAGAGGGCTTTCCTGATGACTCAGTCCACGCCACCCCTTCCCAGAGCACTCCTTCCCTACTTCCTCCATCAGGTCTCTGACCTGTGTCACCCTGGGTGTTTCATGCCCACTGGCTTCTCCGTCAGCCTTTTCCCCTAGAATGGGAAGCCCAGGGTAGGACCCTTCCCCATGAGTTCACAGAACACTAAAGCATCACCCTCTGGTAAGGACACAAGATGCCCTGTGCCCAGGGTCCCATGGGGCTTGCTCAGTGAAGGCTAGGGCTATGGTAGCAGCATGATGGCTAGGCCAGTCAAGACTGAACGCTGCCCAACTCCTCTGGCATCCCTGCTGCCCTAACTCGAGTTGTGTCAGTGATGACTCTGTGGTCCCTTGGGGGCCTTGACTTCCAGGGCAAGTGTGGCAGGGCCAGCTGGGTTGTGAGCTCTTGCTTCTGGTGTCCCAGACTCCAGGTCCATGTTGAGCCTTAGCTGGTTTGTCTTCTTATCACCCCTGAACCTACAAAAGGGGATGCATTTTCAGACGCCAGGTTATCCTGTCCAAGCTGACCTTCAGGAGGGGAGGGAGACACGGACCCTGGCTAGAGACCGGCTGTGTTCAGCATGAGCCATGAGCTGCAGAGGGGGACAGTTTAAATCACCACGGAGACCCTTGGTGGCCCGTGGAAGAACCTGGGCTTCACAGATGCCCTAAGCCAAGACCCAGGCTGCAGAGACTTCTGCAGAGTCAAGACCAGCTTCCTCAGAAACCCCTGGCCCAACCTAGTCTGAGTGGGACATTTATCCAAGGAGTTCACTGGCTCTGCCCATCCACAGGAAACCCACCGGACAAGAGAAATGACCTCTGAAAATGCCACTCTGCCCTTCTGTGGGCTTGGTGACCATGAGAACAAAGCCCAACTTCTGGCTCAGCGTGGACCTCTGGGGTCACCAGAGTGAATGCTCGCCACCACCCCAGTCCAGTCATCTGCAGGCCTCCCTGCCCCCACCTGCTGTGGCGTCTCCACAGGCCAGCGCTGTGAGGACCACGTGGCTGGGTGGCACGGCGCAAGTGCAGTCTGTGTGGTTTCAGCCTCTCTGTGGCCTGTGATGTGTGCATCACCCCTGCCACATCTCAGAGGCTCTGAGAAGCCCAACCCTGGTCCAGGACCACCCCACTAGAAGTGGCAATGCAGGGTCTTGATGTGGGCTGTGGTGGCCCCAGGGAGACCTCTGTCAGAGAGGATCCCTCTTGCCCCAGGGTCATCAGCCCCTTGGTGGGTGGACAGGGCTGGCCTTCTGGAAGAATCCATGTCTGCTAGGTCAGAGGTGCTGGGGTCAGGCAGACGGTTTGACATCATCTAGGCTCCATCCAGACACACATTGGAGGAGGGAGAAAGAGTGAACCACTAGGAGCCAGGTGGACATGGGCACCACTTGACAGGGCCACAGAACACACCCTGTACAAGCCAGTCCTGCAGGAAGGATCCACAGAGCACGCAGGCCCAGGTATGGCCAGGATGGGGGACGTGGGCTGAAGGATGAATTTCCTGGCCTAAGCCACTGGGGCCAGCTGCTGGGGACAGCAAGGAGTTGTCTCATTTCCCTACATGGAGTCCAATGAGAGGCAGGCACTGTGTGGGGCCACAGATCACACAGGGACCCTGGGAGCCAAGAATCCACTTCAGAGGGGCTGTGTTAGTGTCACATGTGGTATGGATTTTTAGTGGGCATTAATTGAGCCAATGATATAAGTATGGCTATAAATCAGAAACTTCTTCAGTTCCTGAAGTTAGGAGTAAATCTTAAGGTTGGGTGCTGTAACTCATGCCTGTGATCCCAGCATTTTGGGAGGCCAACGCGGGAAGATCCCTTGAGGCCAGGAGTTTGAGACTAACCTAGGAAACATAGGGAGACCCTGCCTCTGCAAAAAACAAAATAATTAGCTGGGTGGGATGGCATACTTGTAGTTCCAGGTACACCAGAGGGAGGCTAAGGCAAGAGGATCTCTTGAGCTCAGATGGTTGAGGCTGGAGTGAACAAAACTATGATCACATCACTGTACTCTAGACTGGGTGACAGAGTGACAGCCTGGCTCAAAAAATAAAAATAAGAAAGTAAATCTGTAAACACATATCCCATAGCTGCAAAGGGAGAAACATTCCACATGAATTCATTCAGATCCCAGATCTGCCCGAGGCTGGAGTTGGGCCCTTTGCTGACCGTCAGGAGCACAGCTGAATGCTGGCTGCCAGTGAGGTTGGGTGTCCTCAGTGCCCCCTTCCAACCTGTTGGTCCCACACAAACGTCCAGCTTGTGTGTTGGGTATGAGGGGGTGTGAGTGCATGGCCCTCCCAACCCCCACACTGTGGAGACCTGGGGACTCGGCTCCCCACCCCGCTGCTCCAGTCCCCAGGGCAGGGCCCTGCTAAGACACTGCAAGTCCTGAAGGCTGCAGGGCCCTGTGGGACATGGACGGGAGATGGCCGGTGTGGGGTAGGGAGCCAGGGGCCTGTGGAGGGCTGGGGCATCTTCTCACCTGGGGACATGGTCTCAGTGGCTCCTGGGGATCCTGAGAGAGCACAAACGCTGACCTAGGCAGACTGGAGTAGGCACATCTAGGACTCACTTGGGCCATGGGCTCTGGGTTCAGGAGCCTGGGGGCCTGGAAGGTATGTGGGGACAGGAGCAGCCCACCCCACATGCAGACGGGCATGCAGTAGGCACTTAAAAATGCAAATGACTGAACCAAAGACAAGTCGGAGGCTCAGTGGAATGAATGATGGAATGGATGAATGAATGAGTGAATGAGTGGGTGAGGGAAGGCATGGGGGAGTGGGAGGCAGCGGCGGTGGGCTGATCATGAGGACCCTGGAACCAGTTCTGGGTTCTGACCTCGACACCTCGTTCAGTTCTGAGAAGGAGCCCGATCTCAGTTTCCTGATATGCAAATGGGTTGATGGCCAGCCTACCAGGCAATCCTTCTGCAGTCACTGAACTGGGGAGGAGGGGGACTGGGGAAAAGGAGGTGCAGGGGGTGGGAATCCCCAGAGAGTGAGGAGTGAGCCTGCAACCTCTACCTTCTAGACTGAGATTCCTGGATTCCCCAACACAGTCATCTCCTGAGGGGGCCAGTGGTTGTGACTACTCCTGTGCTGGAGCCCTGCGGGTGGGTCCTCTGAGCTGTCCTGGATGAACTTCAGCCTCCTGGGTGGCTGCCCGAATCCTCAGGGTTGGATCCCCTTGGCCTCTTTCCCCCTCAGTGGCCTTCCCTCTGCCCAGTCCCTCACTGAGGCTCAGGGATTTCTGGAGCCAGCTGGGTCAAGACACTGCTGGCTCCCTCAGAGCCTCCCCCTTGGCTGCAGGAGGAGTAATAGGTTCTGCCTGATGCCCCTAGACCCCCAGCCAGGAAGGTCTTCTCAGAACCAGAGACCATGGGTGTCCTGTGGGGCCTCCCCAGCACGGCACACAAAAACCACCAGGGCAGCTGCCAGCTCAGCTGTCGGGGAGAGGACACTGTGGTCCAGGGACTGGCAGCCCTGGGGCAGAGCACAGACCCAGGACCACTAGAAGGAGTCCACCCCAGAGCTCAGACACTGGAACCTCTGCTCAGGGATCCAGGGACTCCAGGCAGGTGCCCAGGCCACCCTTGTGACTGCATTCCACCACACCCCACCCAAAAGCACCCCATCTATCTACTGCACTTCACCCCTAGGCCATATCACATCTATCCATGTTACCCCCCAACATCTGCCCCACTGCACCTCACCCCACCCCATCTACCCACTCCATCCCAATCATCTGCTCACTGCATCTATCCATCCCCCACCCCATCTATCCTCCTCGCCCATCTATCCACTACCCTGCACCCACCTCTCCCATCTATCCAAGCCACCTCCCATCCATCTGCCCCACTACACCTTCCCCACCCCATCTACCCACCCCATCCCATCCATCTCCCACCCCATATCCATCCCCCACCCCATCTATCCCTCACCCCATCTATCTATCCCCCACCCCTTCTATCCACCCCACCCCTCCCTATCTATCCACCCCACTCTACCCCTGAACACCCCCATCTCACGTTTACTATCCCGGGGTGTCATGGTGGACTCCCTCATCCTGTGCACCGACTGAGGAACTGCGGGGGTCAGGTCTTCTCTGGAGTGTGGCCTGTGCAGCCCAACCCAGGACAAGACTCTGGGACTTTGCTTGAGGCCTCAGGATTCTGAGAGCCTCTTAGGCAAGTCAAATGCCTACTTTTGTTCCGGCCCACCCTATGGGCTGCGGGACAGGTGTGGGGGGCCCCCAGGCAGGTGCTCTCTGGCCCTGCCCTTAGACTGAACTTCAGGGACAAGAGGACGGGGCATGTACCCGCCCACCTGTCATGGCAGCTCAGTGTTGCTGGGATCAAGGGTCCTAAGATAGCTGTTCTGGCCTGGTCCCCAGAGGGAACGCCCATGACAGGGCTGGCTCAGAGGCTCCCTAATCCTCTCAGGGTGGCAGCCTGGCTCCCACAAACGGCGTCTGAGTCACCCAGCAGCAGCAGCCGCCCGGTCCTCCATAGCCACTTCCCTGAAGGGGGTGCTTGGACCTTGTTGTGTGGACCCTGCCTTCCATGCCAAAGCTGGGAGAGTGGATTCTCTGTCCCCCCTCCTCCTGGGTGCCAGAACTCAGACAAAGACGTGGGCGTGACTCTTGGGACCAGCCCTTCTGGATGCTGGGTCCAGAGACAGGGGACAGTTGAGGAATTAGTCTTGGTGCTGGTGGCAAGGAATGGTGTTGAGTTTCCAGGGGCCCCAGATTCTAGCCACCTGGATTTGGGTCGGGGCTAGCTTGCCGGGGTCCCCACTGTGCAGACCCCTGGTGCCTGCCCCCAAACCCATCTCTGCTAAGGCTGCTCAGGATCCTCTGTGGCTAATGCAGGTGGGTGTGGTGGAGAGGAGACCCTGGAAGACCCCTGACTGAGGCAGAGGACCAGCAGCTGCAAATAGCCCCTGTGATCTCTGAGTCTTGGAGGAGGAGAAGGGGGAGGGGGCCCTCAGCTCCACCTCACCGATGGGGTCCCATGAGGTCAGGGACTTGCCCAGGGACCCTCTGGTTCTCTTGTTGGTCCTGAGGTCCAAGCCTGGGTTCTTCCCCTTGATGACGTCATGGAACTCCTGGGGCATGCCCTCTGAGACTGTGGGTACTGTTTCTGGTAGAGTGTATTGTGAGCAGGACCTGAGGACCCTGGGCCTTTCAGCCTGCCGGTGCCAGCCATGGTTTCTCTTGGGGGCTGCTCACATGGGGTGGGATCTCTTGGAAGACCAAGTCCAGCCCCCAAGAGAATTCTGCTGACTTTCCCACCTGCTTTCTGGCCTCCTCCAGACCCGACTCCTCCAGCCAGAAACAGGCAGTCGGTCCTGGAGGTGACCACTAAGCGCACATTCTCACCCTGTGCTCAGAGGTGTCTGGGGAGCACAGTGCAGACCCTGCACCTGGGAGCGGCCTGTCTTGACTGGTGCGGGATGGCGCGCTTTGTTCCCTCTCATGGTCACATTTGTGTATTCGAACTGGCTTTCTTTTTTTTTGAGTTGGAGTCTCACTCCGTTGTCCAGGCTGGAGTGCAGTGACACACTCACCGTCACCCCAGTGTTGACCTGCTGGTCTCCAGTGATCCTTCCACCTCAACCTTCCAAGTAGCCAGAACTGCAGGCATGCGCTATCATGCCTGGCTAATTTTTTGATTCGTAGAGATGAGGTCTTGCCAAGTTGCCCAGGCTGGTCTCGAACCCACGGACTCAGGCAATCCACTCACCTTGACCTCCCAAAGTACTGGGATTACAGGTTGAGCCACCAAGCCCAGCCCAAACTGACTTTCTAGACCCAAACCTTGAGCACATGAAAACCTCAAGTACATTAAATACCAAAAACAATGGAAAAGCTGACATTGGATTTTCTTTTTATTTTTTGAGGTGGGGGTCTTACTCTGTTGTCCAACCTGGAGTGCAGTGGCATGATGACTGCTCACAGCTCAATGCAACCTCAATCTCTTGGTTCAGGTGATCCTCCTGCCTCAGCCTCCCAAGTAGTTGGAACTACAGGTGTGTGCCGCCATGCCCAGCTAATTTTTTCATTTTTTTTGTTGAGATGAAGTCTCGCTATATTGCCCAGGCTGGTCTCGAACTCCTGAGCTCAGTTGATTCTCCCACCTCAACCTCTCAAAGTGCTGTTGTATAGGCTGAGTTACCATGCCTTGAATTTGGATTTTCTAATTTTTAAAACATTAATAGACTTTGTATTTTTGAGCAGTTTTAAGTTGACAGGAACACTGTGAATGCAGAAGTTCTAAGCATCCTCCCACTATGAATTTATACCTTGTGTTGGTGTGGCACATTTGTGACCATTGATTAACTGACGTTGACCCACTATCATTTTTTTTTTGGTGTGTCAGGGTCTCAACTCAGTTGCCCAGGCTGGATGCAGTAGCATGATCATAACCATTGTGGCTCACAGCAGCCTTGACCACCTGGGGTCAGGCAATCCCCCTGCCTCAGCCTCCTGAGCAGCTGGGGTTACAGGAGTGTGCCACCATGCCAGGCTGATTTTTTAAGTTTCTTTTTTTTTTTCAGAGACAAGGTCTTACTATGTTGCCCAGGCTGGTCTCGAACTTCTGGGCTCAAGCATTCTGACTGCCTCGGCCTCCCAAAGTGCTGGGATTATATTGTTAACGGAGCTCACGCTTTGTACTAGCATTCACTCTTGGGGGTGTCCATAGGATGGCTGGACAACTGTAGAGTGATGTGTCCAGTGTCACTATAACAGACAGAATGTTTTCACTGCCCTAAAATCCCTGTGCGCCACCATTTTGTCCCTCTCTTCCCTCTCCACAAACTTCTGGAAACTCTGAACTTTGTGCTGTCTCCATATTTTACCTTTTCCAGAATATCATGTGTTTGGAATCATACGGTGTGTAGCCTTTTCAAATTGGCTTCTTCCAGTTAGCAATCTGCATGTATGTCTGTCATACTGTGTTTTGACAGCTCATTTTTTTCTTTTTTTTCTTTTTTTTGAGTTGAATCTCACTCTGTCACTCAGACTGGAGTGCAGTGGCCGCTCCTGGTCACTGCAGCCTCGACCTGCTGGGCTCCGGCGATCCTTCTGCCTCAGCCTTCCAAGTAGCCGGAACTACAGGCGCGCGCTACCACGCCCGGCTAATTTTTAAATTTATTGTAGAGATGAGGTCTCGCCAAGTTGCCCAGGCGGGTCTCGAACCCGGGGGCTCAGGCAATTCACTCACCTCAGCCTCCCCATGCACGAGATTACAGGCTGAGCCACTGAGCCTGGCTACAGCTCATTTTTTTCTAGCACCGAATGACGTTCCACTGTCTGGATGGACCGTTCACCTCCCCACTTACCTACAGAAGCTCATCTTAGTTGTGCCCATGTCTTGGTGATTATGAATCAAGTTGCTATAAACATCTGAGCACGAGTTTTTGTGAGAACATACATTTTTCCACTCTTTGGGATAAATACCAAGGAGCATGATTGCTGGATTATGTGAGGAGAATCTGTTTGGTTTTCTAAGAAACTGCTCAGCTGTCTTCCAACTGGCATCCCCCAGCCACGGGCGAGGGCTCCTGCCCCCCTCATCCTCGCTAGCACTTGGTGTGTCATGTTTTGGATTTGGACCATTTGACTAAGTATGTGGTGATATCTTTCTGCTGTTTCCATTTGCATTTCCCTGATGACGCGAGATGCAACGCTTCTCATCACATGTGAATTTGCCATCTGTGTGTCTTCTTTGGTGAGGTGTCTGTTCAGATCTTTTGCCCATTTTTAAATTGGGTCATCTCTTTTCTTATTATTGTATTTTAAGTGTTCTTTGTATATTTTTGGATACTAGTCCCTTATCAGCAAATATTCTCTCCAGTCTGTGACTCGTCTTTCCACTTTCTTAGTGGTGACTTTGAATTTTTAAATTTCAATGAAGTTCAACTTACCATTTCTTTCATAGATTTTGCTTTGGCGTTGCATCTGAAAGATCATCCTCCAAACTCAAGTTCCCTAGTTGGAGTTTTTTTGAGGTTTTTTTGACTTGGAGTCTTACTCTGTTGCCCAGACTGGAGTGCAGTGGCCGCTCCTGGCCACCACAGCCTCGACCT
>NW_007247109.1:396547-407906 GCF_000164805.1 Carlito syrichta
GCTGGGCTCCGGTGATCCTTCCGCCTCAGCCTTCCAAGTAGTTGGAACTACAGGCACGCGCTACCACGCCTGGCTAATTTTTTTTATTTATTGTAGAGATGAAGTCTCACCAAGTTGCCCAGGTAGGTCTCGAACCTGCGGGCTCAGGCAATCCACTCACCTCAGCCTCCTAATGCATGGGATTACAGGCTGAGCCACCGAGCCCAGCTCCTAGTTGGAATTTTTAATTAAAAAGTTTGAATCTTATATAATGTTTTAAATACCTAATACAAAACAATGTTAACATACTCTTAAATCTAAAATAGTTCCAAAGGGTAAACATTTTGTCTCAGTCTTCGTTTCTCTTTATCTGTCTCTCTGTTTGTCTCTCTCTCTCTCTCTCTCTCTCTCTGTCTCTGTCTCTCTACCTCTCTCTCTCTGTCTCCATCTTGCTTTCTCTGTCTTTCTCTCCCTCTCTGTCTGTCTGTCTGTCTCTCTGCCTCTCTTTCCATCTCTGTCTTTCTGTCTCCATCTCTCCCTCTTTGACTGTCTCTTTCCTCTCTCTGTCTCTTTCCCTCTGTCTTCCTGTCTCTATCTCTCCCTCTCTGTCTCTCTGCTTCTGTCTCTCTTTCTCCTCTCTCTGTCTCCATCTCTCCCTATCTCTGTTTCTGTCTCTGTCTCTGCCTCCCTCTCTGTCTTCATCTCTCCTTGTCTTCCTGTTTCTGTCTCTCTCTCTGTCTTCCTGTCTCTGTTTCTCTCTCCCTCTCTGTCTATGTTTCTGTCTCTTTCTCCTCTCTGTCTCCATGTCTCTCTCTCTGTCACTTCCTCTCTGTCTGTGTCTGTTTTTGTCTCTGTCTCTCTCTTCCCTGTCTCCATCTTTCCCTCTCTCTCTGTCTCCCCGTTTCTGTCTCTGTCTCTCCTTCCTCACACTACTGAATTCCACAAGGTCTTCCCTAGGTCCACCCATACCCTTCTGCAACCCTGTTTTTCACTTTTCTTCCTCGTCCCCCTCTCTCAAAAGGTGGCTGCCTTCACTTGTGGGAGGGCTGGGGCCAGAGCTGGGCAGATTCAGGACTCAGAACTTCCAGGTTTTGCCTGTTCCAGGCCTTTCCCCAGAGCCTTCTTGGGTGTGCAAATATAGAAACACCCCAGGTGGAAGTGCCAGACAGCCTCAGGGGGGCTCAGCCCCACCATCATTGGCCACGACCCTCTGCAAACTGTCTCCTCATCTGAGAGGTGCATTGGAGGGGCTTCTGTGACGGGGTGGGCTGCACTGGGCAAAACCTTAGTGCCAGCTTGCCGCAGGAGGTCCCGCGACTGTGCCCTGAGCCCCTCGTGGGCCTGGTGCCAGGGAGATGCCTGTTGTCAGTGCAACTCATGAAGCCACGTCCCCGGGCACAGGTCGCTACCAGCATCCCAGTCTCTACCTGCTCACGTGGCCGGCAGTTGACTGCGAGTGAGGGCCTCGGCTTCTTCCAACTCTGCACACAATTGGCCGAGCGATGAGATGCTGCTCTTAGGATCAGCTCTGAAGGGACAAGGTGGCCTTGGAGGTGGCGAGGCCAGGTCAGGTGCCCCCCAACCCCGGCACCCTGACCCCTCCACCCATGCTCAAAAACAACTTGTTGAACCTATTGAGCAGAGTCAAAGATACCCCTTAGAGCCTTCTAGAGTGAATGGAGGAGGTGTTTGTATTCTTGTAGAAACCAAGTGACTCAAGTTTGCTTTTAGCTCTGTGGGCAGCCATCGATCTTCTGTGATGGGTTGAGATTTTCAATAAAGAATCAGCTGTCGGGAGATGCCTTGGGCCCCAGTAGGAAGTTGCTCTTTTGGATATTGTTGAGATTTTAAAAGGTAGTCAGAAATCAACATCTGCTCACCAATAATGACAGGGGAGTTGGGCATTCTGACCTCCCTCCTGTCTGCCATACCCCAACACCAACCCCTCCAGAGGCCCCTGCCTGTCCCTCCAGCACACACGAGAAACCCCACTGTGGTGTCCCCATACCGTCCTGCATCCAGCCCTCCACACTTGTGAAGGGGGGTGTCCTGTTCCAAGCCAGGTGAGCTCCCGGCTGCTTAGCACCAAGTCCCAGCAAGCTTCTCTCCCTGGGCAGGGGTTTCAGGCCCCAGGACACCCCACGGCTTCTCAGTGAGGGGAAAGGAACTTCCTTCAAGATGTGGAGGCCAAGTGGCCGGGTTTTCTGCTCTGACTCCATTTAGACTTGCTCCTTCTAAGCTGTGGTAGTCCAGCCTCACCCTCCAGTGCCACTAGGACCCTGAGGCTGGGGCCTGTCAGAATCTCATCAGGACCCCGAGGCTGGGGGCCTGTCCATGCCCCATTCTAGGGACTCCAAGGCTGGGGGCCTGTCAATACTTAGTCCCAGGGATACAGAGAATGTGAGTCCTCTAACTCAACTGGGGCCCAGCGGTGACCCTGAGACCTGCAGGTCACCTGACAGAGGAGCCCACTCTCCTGCTTCAGGGGAGGCTTGCAGCATGTCCTTACCATCCAGCAGGCCAGGTTGCCAACACCAGGGCACCACAAGAGACCACGAGGCTCCAGGCATCCCTGAGGACACTTTCCTGAAGAGGAAGGTGATAAGAAGGAAGCCTCCATGGGTCCCAAATCCGTCACCTGGGGCCTGACACAACTAGGAGCAGGGATGACTCTTCCAACTCCATCCTATGCTGGGAAAGACATGCCCTCTGCAACAGCCCAGATGGTCACTCGAATGGTACCATCATCTGGGGTACGGCTGGTGTTTCCACTGTTTTCTGGGGAGTGGATGGAGGCTCTTGTGAGTGTCTTTTTTTTTTGAGACAGGGTCTTGATTCATTGTCCAGGCTGGGGTTCAGTGGTACAATCATAGCTCCAATCTTGACCTGTTGGGCTCAAATGATCCTCCTGCCTCAGTCTCCCAAGTAGCTGGGACTATGGGAGTATATGGTCGTACCACCATGTCTGGCTAACTTTTGAATTTAATTTTCTTATTTTTTTGTAGCGATGGGGTCTTGAACTCCTGACCTCAAGCTATTCTTCTACCTTAGATGTCCAAAGTTCTGGGATCACAGACATGTGCCACCATGGCTGGCCACCAGTGGCTATTTAGTGCATATCTTTCATTAGCACCAAAGCCAGTGCTTGATGTATCAGTCCCCCATGGCGGCTGTAGCAAGTGACCCCAAACCTAGTGGCCTGAGGGAACACAGTCTTATTACCTTGCAGTTCTGGGGGTCAGAGCCCAGCCTGAGTCTCCCTGGAGCCATATTGAGGTACCAGCCATGCTGGTGCCTTCTGGAGGTTCTGGGACTGTCCGTGCCCGCTCTTTCAGCTGCTGAGGTCTCTGCACCCATGGCTTGTGGCCCGCTCCTGTCTTCCAAGCCAGCAAGGCAGCATCTTCCAGAACCTCTCCATTCTGCCATTACGTTTCCTTCCTTCCAGGCCCTTGTCACCTGCACTGGGCCCAGCTGCAAGCCCCAGGGCCACCTCCCACCCAGTGTCCTTAACCTTGTCCTGTCTGCAAAGCCCCCATTAGCATGTACAGTGACTGGGATGAGGACATCTTGGGGCCATGATCCCACCTTCTGCTCAGGGCAGCAGTTTGGTGATCATGGAGGAGCAGTCGTGATCTTCCTCGGAAGCCCTGCCCTGTGTACCCTGCGGCGGCTCTGAGCTGCACCAGACTTTTGCAGACCTTGGTGAATCCCATGCCGACCCTCCCGGACACCTCTTGGGGATGAGCCGTGCTCCTTTTGAACGTCTCTAGTCAGGTCCCTGCTTTGGCAACAAGTCTACCTGCTGAATTCCAGGCTAGAAGGAGGTGGGACCCCGGGATGTCTCAGGCGCTCACACACTCTTTCCAACGGGGCAGTGTGGACACATACACCAGCTAGCCTCATGTGCACAGCCTTGGGATATGGGAGGAGCCTGGGCACCTGGAGAACACCTAGCAGACGTAGGAGGATGTGCAAATCCCACAGACAGCCGCCCCGGATGGGAAGCACTTTTTTTCTCATCAACGCCATAACGAGACGACACTGGCAGACCTGCTGTAACTGAAGCCCTGTGCAAGGTGGCCTCCACAGACAGGCTACTTTCACTCAGCCACATGTGTTGAAGGCTCCCGGGTCCTTCCATGGCCTGATACACATTTCCTTTCTGTTTTTATTTTTTGAGCTGGTGTCTCACTCTGTTACCCAGGTTGGAATGCAGTGGCACAATCACAGCTCACCCAACCTCAACCTCCTGGGCTCAGGCGATCCTTCTGCCTCAGCCTCCTGAGTAGCTGGGACTACAGGTGTATGCCACCACGTCCAGCTAATTTTTTTACTTCTTGTAGAGACGAGGTCTCACCAAGTTGCCCATGCTGATCTTGAACCCCTGGACTCAGGCAGTCCTCTTGCCTCCACCCCCCAAAGTGCTGGGATGACAGGTGTGAGCCACTGCACCCAGTGCATGTCTTTTTATAGATCAGATTAGTTGTATTCACATGTCATGGTTTATGTTACTATTTTGCTTTATTTTACTGCTTAGAATGTATTTACTTTTGGCTTTTGAGGATCTCATTCTTTCACCCAGGCTGCAGTGCAGTGACACAATCACAGTTTACTGTAGCCTTGGACTCCTGGACTCAGGCACCTCAGTATTCCAAGTAGCTGGGATCACAGGTGTGTGCCACCACACTCAGTTAATTAAAAACAAACAAAAAAACTTTTTGTGGAGACAGGGTCTCACTATGTTCCCTAGGCTGGTCTGGAACTCCTGGGCTCAAGCGATCCTCCTGCCTTGGCCTCCTGAGCAGCTGGGACTGCAGGCGTGTGTCACTGTGCCTGGCTTCACTTCCTGTTATTGATGAATGGTGCTCCACTGTCTGGTCGTGCCACGGTGTGCTCCCCATCACCCTCTACAGCACATTCTGGATGCTTCTAAGTGCTGGCAATTGTGAATCAAGGTGCTATGAACATCCACATGAAAGGTTTCTAGTGGCTGTGTGCTTTCCTGGACCTAGTTCTGGTGTTGTGGGTTGAATTATGTCCATGAGAAGTTTGTGTGTTGAGGTCCTGACCCCAGCATCTCAGAATGTGAATTTATTTGGGAATAGGGTCATTGCAGATGTCATGGGTTAGGATGAGCTCTCGCAGGTGTCGGGTGGGCTCTGATCCAATATGCCTGGTGTCCTCATGAAAAGCAAAATCTGGACACAGACACCCACACAAAGCCCATGATGTGAAGGGGACATGAGGGCACAGTCAGAGATGGGTGATGCTTCTACAAGCCCAAGAACACCAAGGATCGTTGGCAGCCACCAGCAGCGGGGGACATGCACGAGCAGCTCCCCTTGGATCCTCCAGAAGGAGCCAGTCCCACCAACATCTCGACTTTTGGCCTTCCAGGTGATGAGTTTCTGGTGTCTAAACCACAGGGCTGTGGTCCTTTGTTCCAGTGGCCCCAGGACACGTGCATACCTAGTGAGCACGTGCTTGGGGCTGATCATGCCTGGGCAGCCAGGTTTCTGCACATAGGCTACTGCTGCTGCTTCTAACAGCCTGGAAGGAAGGCACTGGAGTTGTCCTGTTGGCAGCTGAGGACATGGGCGCAGGCTGCCTCCTGGGCTGGCAGCCCCACCACAGCCTCCATTGGTTACCACCCATCGCTGGCACCCATATGCCCACCTATGCTTGGGCTGAGGACCTGGAGAAGTATGCACTCAAGGAGCCGGAGCCTGAGCTGTCCCTGGCAGGGAACCCCATTTGGGCCCCCTTGGACACAGAGCTTAGCTGGGGCTTACAAGCCACCCTGCCCCGTGGCTTCCCCTGCCCCCCCCAGCTTGCCGCTGATGAAGCGATGATGGTTATTTCTGCAAGAAAAGCAGCTTTAGCTCTTCATTCCTTCAATTATGCAGCCACGACCTGAAACCCCATTCGTCAAAGGCTGGCCTGGGGAAGACACTGCCACTGACAAGAGGGCCCTGCCAGCTCGGTGGTGACCTTGGCCACCAGGAAATGCCCTTTGTGATATCAAAATTAATTATTTCTGGGAGAAATGTCAGCCAGTCCCTAATGAGTTCGAGACGTGTGGATGAGCTGCCCTGTGTTCTTGTGTGCCTGGAAGCAGGGAGCTCGGGGGCTAGGGGTTCAAGTTCTCTCGGGCCTGGGGGCTAAAGTTCCAACAGTCTGAGGGTCCGAGCGCTCAAGTGCCTGGGAACCGGAGGCTGTGGGTCTGAGGGTCCACATTCCCACTTGCCTGGGGGCTGGGGGCTGGGGGTCTGAGGGCCTGAGTGCTTGGGGGCTGGGGGCCTGAGAGGCTGGGGGTCTATATTCTCATGTGCCTGGGGATGGGGAGTCTGGGGGTCCACATTTTTTAGTGCCTGGTGTCCAAGGTTCCAGGGGTCTGGTGATCTATGTTCTTGCATGCCTGAGGTTTGAGGTTCTAGGGTTCCAGGGTTCCTGGGGTTCTATGTTCTTGAGTTCTTGGGTTCTGAGGTTCTGGGGTTCTAGAGTCTGGCGGTCTGCAATCCTGAGTGCCTGGGGTCTGAGGTTCTGGGGTTCTGGGGCCTGGGGTCCACATTCTCATGTGCCTGGGGTCCGAGGTTCTGGGGTTCCAGAGTCTGGAGGTCCACCTTCTCATGTGCCTGGGGCCCAGGGGTCTATACGTCTCTGAACCCAGGATGGGAGGCAGCACTTTTCTGTTTCTGTCCTGGCACCTCTGTGGAGTCACCTGGAGAGTCTGAGGTCCCACCCAGGCCTTGATGGCTTCAGTGGATGTGGGAGGTGGGATGGGAGGTCACTGCTCTGTGGTCAGAGGTTGCCAGGTTCTGAGGCCAGCAGTTGGCCCTGCCTACCTCCTGCTCATTGCTTCCAGCTCAGGCCTAGAAGGCCTCCCTAGGGCCCTGCTCCAGCCCCTACAATCCTTCCCTGGAAACCCCGGGGGTTCTCACCCCTTAGGATAAACCCACAGTTCTTTCGCCGGCTACAGGCCTGCAGGCCACACGATGCCCTGGCCATGGCAACCCATCATTGTCTCGCTGACTTGAGTGGGTTTCTGGAGCCTGGCTAGGTCTTAGGAGGGTGGGCAGCATGTGCCCAGAGCACCCAGCATGTGCCCATGCCCATTTGACACCCTTGGGGCTGGCTCTCCCGAAGTTGCATCTCCAGCCTGAAAGGGTTTAAGTCGGGGGTGCATTGTATCAGGATGCCTCGGTGCCCGTGTTTCTGAAACAGAACACGCCAGGGAGGGCTGCTGTTTTTCTTCTTAGCATGTCCCAAGAAACCTTAGGATGATTCTGGATTCTTAACAACAGGAGTTTGCAGTGATGGCCACCCATATTGAGCAAACACCCAAGTCAGAAGGTTCTCTGGGTGATCTTTGTGTTCTCTCCACCAGGCCGTGTAGTCACCTTGGTCTTCTCGGTTTTTCCGATAGGGAAACTGAGGTCACCAAGCAACTTGCTCAAGGAGTCACAGCCAAGAAGTGGCAGAGTCGGTGCCACTTCCTAGAGCTACCTTGGGACGTACCCCTGCTGCTGACCTGATTGTGCCCAGTGCTGGGCATTCCGCCCAGGGATTGTGGACTCCCAGAAGAAAGACCCCACTGGCCTCCTGCTGGCCCACACAGAGCCCTGGCAGTGACTGTGCCAGTTCCTGCCCCCCCCTCCCCGATCCAGCTGTCCACCCCGGCCACCCCTCCCCGAACCAGCCCTTGTGGTATGGATGGATCAAAGCTCTCATCCCTCCCTTGGCTTCCTGGGAGGTGACCGATACCAGAGATTAGCTGCCTAAACAATTCAAATTTCTATTTACCAGCAACTGGGACTGTTCCAGGTCTCACCTTCTAGCTGGTCGATGCTCGTCCATGTGATCAATACCAGGCTCTCTGTCTGGTGCTCAGGAAGTGGGGCTGGGAGGACCCACCTCAGGGCTTCTGGGAGGGGATGGCAGGGCTGTGTAGCAGAGGGACGGGGAGCAGTGCTGGGCCGGAGCCCTGCAGGGTGCCTGTGAGGGCAGGGCCGAGGAGGAGTTCGGGGTGCTCAGGCTCAGTCTTGGTCAGGAGCTGCTGAGTGGCACTACCGCCAGGCCTGAGTCCTGTGTGCCGCCCTTTACTCGTCTGAAGTGGACAGAAGCCCAGGACCGACTCAGGGGTGTGCTGAGATGGCACATAGGTGGAGTCATGGATGGGCACACAGGTGGGCTTCCCACCTGTCTAGTGCAGAAGCGTGCTGGGAAGATGACTTCGGCCCTGAACACCACCCTGCTCTGTCCTGCAGGCCTGGGTGATGGCGACACAGTGGCGAGTGAGCTTGTGGCAGGGCCCAGGGTTGCTGTCTGGCTTGGTGTCACGGGCTCTTATGGGGTCTTCTGTCTGAGGCTGCAGAGGGTGGCTGAGTGAAGGGTTCTCTCCAGGTGGAAGAAAGGCTGTGCCAGGGGTGGATGGCTCAGTCCAGGAGGAAGAAGGAAGTGGGTTGGAGGTGCCCAGGCTGTGGATGGCGGGGGTGTTTCTGGGAAGCCATAGACAGTGCGGGCAGCAGGCGATGGGAGAAGGGCCTCCAAAGTTGGCAGATGTATTTTTGAGGGGTTCTTCTGGCATATCTAGTGAAGCGGCTCATCAAAGAGCCTGGCTTGATGATAGAGGCTGGGTGGGCCTGAGGTGGAGGCTGGGCAGGCCTAATGGTGGAGACTGGGCAGGCCTGAGGTGGAGGCTGGGGTGGGCCTGAGGTGAAGGCTGGGATGGGCCTGATGGCGGAGGCTGGGTTAGACCTGATGGTGGAGGCCATGTGGACCTGAGGTGGAGGCTGGGGTGGGCTTGATGGTGGAGGCTGGGCGGGTCTGAGGTGGAGGCTGCGGCTGCACCACCTTCCCATTTCTCCTGCTGGCTGAGGCAACACCCCCAGCGGAGGCTTTGGAAGGGCCCAGGTTCCCCAGGCAGGGCTTGGCCTTGACAGCGGCAGGGTCCCTTCAGCATTGTAGAGGTGAGTTCCCTCAAGGAGAGGCCAACTCCGGGCACTGGGGGTGTTGGAGAGGAGGGAGGGAGGAGGAAGTTCAGGGAAAGAAGGTGGGAGGGAGGGAGGGCCATTCTTTACCATTCTAGAAATCATGGAGCGGCAGTGTTGCTGGCTGGGGAGGAGGTGGTGCCTGCAGAAAGGCTGGCACGAGTGAGCCCGCTCCCTGCACCTCTGCCCACTCCCCACACTCCTACCCCACTCCCCATGCCCATACCCTTCACAGGGCAGCCAGTCCCAGGGCTGGTGCTCATCTGTCTCTGGCTCGGAGGGCAGGTTGAGGGTCTGTGGGCCAGTCCCTGGGCAGCGGCTAAGGGGTGAGGCCTCAGAGACAGACCTAGCACCTACTATGGTATAGGCCCTGGGGCCTCCCGCTGGCATGTTGGTGATGACCGTGGCCCTGGGTTCTGGGCTAGGATGGGCCCACAGGATCTGTTGGCCACCCATTGTAATTTAAGAAGGTGGCGCCGGGGCTCCTAGTCACAGGTCACATATCCTTCACAGCACTGCCCCCTGCCACCTGGACCCTCCTTGCTGGGACACCTCCACAGCCAGGCCACAGAGGGGTGGGTAGGAAGCCCCTCCTTTCCCAGGTGGGGAGTTGAGGCCCAGGGAGGAGGCTGGGTACACATGGGAGGCCTTCAGCTCCTGATCAGGGAAACTGACACACATGGGTGGCCTTCATCTCTTAGTCAGGGAGCCTTAGGAGAGCATGACTTGGGCTCAGGGGACCACGACACCCCTATCCCCCTTGCCCCCCTCCCTGCTCCTCCTGGGCTCTCCGGGCACCCGACTCAACTCAGCTTCTTGCACAGGCTATTCTTGGGTCTACCAACAGGTGCCGACCATGGGTCATGAGTATGCACTGATGTCAACCTCCCAAAGTGTCTTGGCTGGGTGTCGAGGCCACCTCCACCCCTGACTGTGCCTGAGGTTGACAAGTGTCCCTGGCTCCAGGCTGGGGATGTCAGCCTCATCTGGGGATGAAAGAGAGGGCCTGAGCGCCCTTGCCTTCCCTCCAGGGGAAAAGGTGACCCTGATGGGGTGTGGATGCCACCTTCTCCAGGAAGTTCTCCCTCCTCTGTTCTCCTGGCTCCGGGTGGCCCCCACAGTCCTCCTCTCTGTTGCTATGTCATTGTTGTTCTAAGATGGGTTCTTGGGGGAGGGGAGGACAGAGCTGCCTCTAAGATGGCACTTGGATCTCACTCGGCACCAGGTCTGTACTGAGTTCCTTCCCCTGTGACCAACCAGTTCTCTAGGGAGGGTTGGTGCCTCCTGAGATCAGGTGGCTTGTCCAGGCCACCTGGCAGTACACCCTTCAGTCCCAGCATTCAGCAGAGCATGTGGCACCGATTGTGGCCTCAGCAAACACCCTTGAATGAATGAATATAGACCCTGCCTCTGTTACAGCTCCTGAGAAGAGGAGTACAGAGACCCATTTTGAGGGGGCGAGGCTGCTTCTGGGGCCCCTGTCCTTGGGGAGGAGCCCAGACTCCCACAGACAGACCCAGCCCAGGGCATCTTCTGCACCTCCATCCTTGGTGGGCTGGGGTCAGAGATTCAGTGTCTCCATCCCAGAGGCAGCCCCGGCCCCAGTCCCACGGGCTCAGCCCATGGCCTTTCATCCCCTGGACCCTGGAGGCAACCCTGCATGGACTCCAGGTCTCAATATTTGACAGAAGCATCCAGGAGGCACCAGATGGAGGCCCCCATGGAGGTGGAGGGGTCAGTGGTGGACAGAGGAAATACACATTTTTTGGCATCCAACCGCGTCTGCAGTGACATCATCAGAAGGTTTCTACTGACTGGGCAGTGGCGCAGCTCACTCCCGTGGAGGCAGACACCTCAGCCGTGTGGCTGCCACTTGGCAGCCTTGGTGAAGGTCACTCGGGAGCCCAGAGGAAGCGGCCCCGCAGGCAGCAGCCCCCCAGGAGGCCAAGCCCCAAGCACAGGCAGGCCCCTGGAGGGCTGCATAGGCAGGCCCCGGGGGACTGCAGGGGTTCCAGACCATCCATGCATTAGACCTGGCCCCGCCCCTGCCGCAGTGCCCCTTGACCGCAACCTCGTCCGCCCGCCAGGCTCTGGGAATGCAGCCCAGGGAGCGGGTGCCCGGGTATGAGTCAGTCAAGTGACAGTCTCGCTTCCTCAGATGGAGGTGAGATCAGCTCAGCGGAAGGCTGGGATGTCACTGTGGGGGAGGAGAGAGAGACAGGAGGGGAGACGTGGGAGGGGAGACACGGGAGAAGGTCTCGAGGTGGATGGACGAGCTTCCTGGGGGGCTTCATGATGGCTTGGAGTTGTAGAAGGAGATGGATCTCCACACCAGCCCAGGACCAGCCCCCAGGGTCACGGATCCCTTCTTTGGCATTGGCCCTCAGCAG
>NW_007247110.1:0-6393 GCF_000164805.1 Carlito syrichta
GGAAGGATCGCCGGAGCCCAGCAGGTCGAGGTTGTGGTGGCCGGAAGCGGCCACTGCACTTCAGTCTGGGCGACCGAGTGAGACTCCAACTCAAAAAATCAAATCAAATCAAATAAAGGGCACAATTCTGTGGTTTTGGGTCTATTCACAGATAGGGCGATGGTCTTCGTCCATTCGAGTTGCTATAACAAATATCCATAAACCATGGATCCTGGAAACAACAGAGACGTGTTGCTCACGCTTCTGGAGGCCATACGTTCAGGGTTAAGGCACTGGTAGGCTTGATGTGTGGTGAGGGCCACTTGCAGGGGATAGAGGGCACCATCTTGCTGTGCCTTTGCTGGGCGGAGGGGGTGGGGTGGGGAGGCCGTGCCCGATGGCCTCTGAGGAGGGAGCTGGCCCGGAGTGGCTGAGGCTCTGGGCACACAGAGGGAGCAGCAAGGGGCAGCAAAGACAAGCCTGGGGGTAGCTTCAAATCCCCTCTCAGGAGCCACGAGGGGACCCTGGCTCCCTGCAGGCGCCAGGGGGCACCCAGAGGGACGGGACACACCCAGGGCCTCTGCGGAGGGCTCTGGCCTCCCCCTCTGGGAGAGAGCACCCCGCAGCCCCCTAGAAGGCACCCTGTCCCCGGTGGGTGACCCACAGAAGCTCGTGAAGAGCAGAATCCCGGCGGAGGCTGCACACGGGCACCTGCCTTGTGAGGAGGGAGCTGGTTCTTAGGGCTGCCCCCTCAGGCCGTGCCTCCTCCGGGGCCCTCCTGGGTTGGCGTGTCCCCTCCCTGCCTGTGTGACCTTGAGCAAAGCCCTCTTCCTCTCGGGTCTCGGTTCCCTCCGACATGGAGTGATGGTAAAATCGGTTCTCTGCCCCGTGGCATTGAGCTGGGCGTTCAAGGCCCTTGACACGAAGCATTTGGAACAGTGCCGGCCCATAGTAAGAGCTTGGTGAGTCTGAGCTGTGATGACTGTGGCACCCCGAGCCTCCGTTTCCCCATCTGCAAGATGGGTTTATGCTCTCCCCACAGGGAGGAGGGTCAGTGGGGTTATCAGGCACCGGCCTCCCCTCCACAGTGTTGGCTGTCACTGGCCTTGTAACCAGGTATTAAAATGGTTTTCTTTCCTGCCCTAATCTCAGCTGAGACTTCGAAGGGACAGGACAAGAGACGAGGTCCCCTCCACCCCACCCCTCTGTCCCACAGGCCGCCTTGCTGGACGTGCTGAGGGCCCATGTGGTGCCGCAGCTGGCATCTGTCCAACCCCCACTCAGGGTATTAGTGAGGCAAGCAGACGGAGCAGAAGAAAGCTCCCTTAGAGAGCGCTGCTCTAGCCAGGTACAGTGGCTCACACCTGTCATCCCAGCAATTTGGGAGGCCGAGGCGGGAGGATCGCTCGAGCCTGGAGTTTGAGACCAGCCTGGGTACCACAGCAAGACCTTGTCTCAGAACAACAACAACAAAGCAGAGAGAACTCCTCGCGTGTCCCTCGGGGGTGGGCGGCTTTCCCCCTGCCCTGGCCCCTGGTGATCCGTGCCAGCCCCTCTCTGTGTGGGCTTCCCCCTGTGCCTGCCAGGTGCTTAAGGCTCACTGGGTGTTAACCGCTTTCGTTATTGCTGGAAGCATCCTCAGGCGTGCAGGTGTGCGTGGGTCCTGGAGCCAGAACCCTGGCCCGGCCGCCTGCTCCCTGGCAGGTCAGCCCTCTCCCTGAGCTTAGATGGCGTCTTTCGCTGTGGGATGCGGACGGGGTGCTGCCTCTGGGGGTGCTGAGGGGATCCAACGAGGTCCTGTAAGCGCATTTACTGGAGGGGTCGGTCCAGAGCTGCTGCCTCCCCGGCCCTATCGCATGGCAGCCTTGGGCAGCATTTGCTATTATTACTTTTTTCTATTTTTAATTGTGATGAAATGCACATATGATGTCTGAACCACGTTTAAGTGTATACAGTGCAGTACTGTTAAGAAGTATATTCTTTTTTTTTTGAGTTAGAGTCTCACTCTGTCGTCCAGGCTGGAGGGCAGTGGCACACTCATGGCCACCCCAGCATCGACCTGCCGGGCTCTGGCGATCCTTCTACCTCAGTCTTCCAAGTAGCTGAAACTACAGGTGTATGCTACCACACCCAGCTAATATATATATTTTAAAAATCTATTGTAGAGACGAGGCCTCGCCAAGTTGCCTGGGCTGGTCTCAAACCCTCAGGCTCAGGCAATCCACTCGCCTCAGCCTCCCAAAGTGCTGGGATGACAGGCTGAGCCTCTGAGCCTGGCCAAGAAGTACATTCTAAGCCGGGCACGGTGACTCACACCTGCCATCCCAGCACTTTGGGAGGCGGGAGGACCACTTAAGGCCAGGAGTGTGAGACCACCATGGGCAACACGGCCAGACCCCATTGCTACAAAATAATAATAATAATGATAATAAAATTCCAAGTGCTTAAAGAGAGAATTTTCCTCATCTGGAAAATTCGCTTACCTGGAAAACTCTACCATCCACCAAATGAAGTTGTCTTGATGCCTGAAAAGGAAGGTGAGAGGGTGAGGAGGCATTTTGCGAAGGGTCCCAGGGAGCCTGGAGTGACCTTGAGAAGGCCGTTGGTGACCCTGGGTTTCCCCGATTCTTTCCGTCCAGACGGGGCCCACGGCAAGATGGGGTGGGGCCATGGGGACCCAGAGGCCGCCTCCAGGGGCTCCCACACGACGGCCTTCTGCCCTCCTGGAGGACAGCGGGGGGCATCTGCCCTGACCTGCAGCCCTCATGTGGTTTTGGCAAGGGAAAACGAGCAAGCGCCCTCCGGGACTGCTTCCTGCCCCTGAGCAGCGAGGAGTTCTGCACGTCAGGCCTCGGAGAATCACCTGGCGGTGGCAGGAGCGGTTAGCACCGAGGAGGGATTTCCTGTAAACAGGCTGCCACTTCCTGCTGTGGAGGTAAGTGGGGGAGGCTGCCAGGCTTCTGCAGCTGTCTTTTTTTTTTTTTTTTTTTTTTTTTTGAGCCAGGGTCTCATTCCCTCTCAGGCTGGAGTGCAGGGGCACGATCACGGCTCACGGCAGCTTCGATCTCCTGGACTCAGGCAATCCTCCTGCCTTGGCCTCCGGAGTGGCTGGAAATACACGTGTGTGCCACCGCGCCCGCTACTGTTTCTATTTTCTGTAGAGACAAGGTCTCACTCTGTGGTCCAGGTTGATCTCAAACCCCTGGGCTCAAGCGATCCTCCCACCTCAGCCTCTCCAAGTGCAGGGATTACAGGTGCGAGCCACTTTGCCTGGCCTGTTTTTTATCTTTATTGTTTTATTTTATTTATTTATTTTTTGAGTCGGAGTCTCATTCCGTTGTCCAGGCTGGAGTGCAGTGGCACGCTCACGGCCACCCTAGCGTTGACCTGCAGGGCTCCAGCCATCCCTCTGCCTCAGCCTTCCGAGGAGCCGGAACTACAGGCGTGCGCTACCATGCCCGGCTAGTTTTTGACTTATTGTAGAGACGAGATCTCGCCAAGTTGCCCGAGCTGGTCTTGAACCCGCGGGTTCAAGCAACATGCTTGTCTGAGCTACCCAGCCCAGTTTGTTTTTTATTTTTATTACTTTTTTATTTTTTTGAGTTGGAGTCTCACTCAGTCGCCCAGACTGGAGTGCAGTGGCCACTCCCGGCCATTGCAGCCTCGACCTGCTGGGCTCCGGCGATCCTTCCGCCTCAGCCTTCTGGGTAACTGGAACTACAGGTGTACACTACCACGCCCGGCTTGTTTTTTATTTTTTAAACAACTTTATTCCGGTATAATTTTTTTTTGAGTCAGAGTCTCACTCTGTCACTCACTTTGGGCTCAGGCAAACCTTCCACCTCAGCCTTCCAAGTAGCTGGAACCACAGGAGTGCACCACCATGCCCGGCTATTTTTTTGATTTATTGTAGAGATGAGGTCTTGCCATGCTGCTCAGGGTGGTCTTGAACCCCTGAAATCAGGTAATCCTCACGTCTCCACCTCCCAAAGTGCTGGAATTACAGGCATGAGCCACTGTGCCCGGCTCATTCGGTATAATTGACAAATGATATGTAAAGTGAACATCTGATAGCCATTGGCACAGGTACACACCTATGACTGTCATCACAGTCAATATTGTTTTCCTCTCACCCCCAACGTTTCCTTGTGCCCTTCCCTGCCTCCACCTACCCCAGGGCAGCCCCTCATCTGCTTTCTGCCACTCCGATTCGGTTGCACTTTCTAGATTTTTACATACATGGCATCATTCTCTTCTTTGTCTGGCGTCATTCACTCAGCATTATTATTCTGAGATTCATTCACGATGCTGAGTTTCTCAATATTCATCTCTTTTTCTATTGAGTCGTATTCATATATGAACATACCACAGTTTGCTACTCACCTGTTTTTTGTTTTTTTGAGATGAGATCTTGCTATGTTGCCCAGCCTGGTCCCGAACTCCCGGGCTCAAGCAGTCCTCCCACCTCAGCCCCAAAATACTGAGGCGACAGGCGTGAGCCATCGAGCCCATTTGTTCTACTCACCTGTTAATGGGCATTTGGGGTGTTTCCAGTTTGGGGCTATTACAAATAGAATTGCTGTCAATACAAACTCGTGTTTGCAAGTCTTGGTATGACATAGGCTTTGGTTCTCATAAATATCTAGGCGTGGGATGGCTGGGTCATATGGCAGGTGTGTGCTTCACTTTTCCAAACTCTTTCCAAAGTGATTGGACCTTTTTTTTGATCGGAGTCTCACTCTGTTGCCCAGGCTGGAGTGCAATGACAGGTTCATGGCCACCTCAGCATCAATCTGCTGGGATCAGGCGATTGATCCTTTAGCTTCAGCCTTCCAAGTAGCCGAACTACAGGTGCATGCTACCATGTCCGGCTAATTTTTTTTTTTTTAGTTGTAGAGATGAGGTCTCACCAAGTTGCCCAGGCTGTTCTCGAGCCCTTCTCCTCGGCCTCCCGAAGTGCTGGGCTTACAGGCTTGACCCACCGTGCCTGGCCGATCAAACCATTTCACACCCCCACAGCAGCCTGCGAGAATTCTGTTCCCCATGTTTGCCAAGATCTGCTAGCGCTAACCTTTTAAATTTTAGACGTTCTCATAGGTGTGTAGTGGTGTCTTATCATGGTTTTAATTGGCTTTCCCCTAATAGCTAACGATGTCAACACCATTTCTTGTGTTTTATTTGCCGCCTGTGTACCTTCTTTGATCAAGTGACTGTTCAGAGATTTTGTCCGTTTTTAAAATGGGGTTGTCTGTCGTCGTTTCCGTCTTCTTGCTCTTCCTCTTCTTTCATTTTCTGAGTCAGAGTCTTACTCTGTCACCCAGGCTGGAGTGCAGTGGCACGCTTACAGCCACTGCAGCCTTGTCCTGCAGGGTGCGGGTGATCCTTCCACCTCCGTCTTCCAAGTAGCTGGAGCTACAAATGTGAGCCACCATTCTCAGTCTTAATTTTTTAATTTATTTTAGACAAGATCTTGTCAAATTGCCCAGGCTGGTCTCGAACCCCTGAGCTCGGGCAGTCCTCTCGCCTCTGCCTCCCAAAGTGTTGGGATTACAGAAATGAGCCACCGCACCTGACTCTTGTTTTCTTATTATTGACTTTTGAGAGTTTATATTCTAGATTCAATTTATCAACCTGTGGCTTTTTATTCTATGAAATGTCTTTGGAAGAGCAGAAGTTCTTAATTTTAATTAAATTGAACTTATTAATACTTTTATGAATTGTGCTTTTGGTACCTAAAACATTTTGGTTTCTCCCAAGATCACAAAGACTTTCTCCTATATTTTCTTCTAGAGTTTTATGTAAAACACATTGATGTCTAGGATCCATTTTGAGTTAATTTTGTATATGGTGCAAGGTGAGAACTGAAGTTCTTTTGAACACACGAATATTGAGTTTTTCCAGCACCATTTGTTGAAAAGCTGATCCATTTCCCACTGCCTTTCCACTTCTGTCAAAAATCAAGTGACCATATATGTGTGGATCTATTTCTGTACCTTTTTTTTTTTTTTTTTTGAGTTGGAGACTTACTCTGTTCCAGGCTGGAGTGCAGCAGCATGATGACAGCTCACTGCAACCTTGAACCCCAGGGCCCAGACAATCCTTCTATCTCAGCCTCTTGAGTAGCGGGACTACAGGCACACACCACCATGCATGACTAATATTTTGTTTTTTTGTAGCGATGAGACCTCGCCATGTTGCTCAGGCTGGTCTTGAACTCCAGGGCTCAAGTGATCCTCTCACCTCGGCCTCCCAAAATGCTGGGATAATGGGCATGAGCCATCACACCTGGCCAATTGATTTATTTTTTAAAAAATCTTGATACCAGCCGGGCTTGGTGGCTCAGCCTGTAATCCTGCGCCTTTGGGAGGCTGAGGTGAGTGGATTATCTGAGCCCGCGGGTTCGAGACCTGCCTG
>NW_007247110.1:6413-8478 GCF_000164805.1 Carlito syrichta
GTAGCGCGCGCCTGTAGTTCCAGCTACATGGAAGGCTGAGGCGGAAGGATCGCCGGAGCCCAGCAGGTCGAGGCTGCGGTCAGTCTGGGCGACAGAGTGAGACTCCAACTCAAAAACAAAAAACAAACAAACAAAAAAACTTGATACCAATACATGTGGTCTTGAATACTGTAGCTTTATAATAAGTCTTTTTATTGATATGTAAGAGTTGTACCTATTTTGGGAGTGCATGCAGTATTTTGATGTATTTGGTCAGTCTTGAAGTAATGTCAGTCCTACAACTTTGTTTTCCTTTTCCAAAGTTGTTTGAGCTGTTTAGATCCTTTACATCTCCATAGGAATTTACAAAACAGCGGGGGCTCAGTGGCTCAGCCTGTAATCCCGGCACTTTGGGAGGCCAAGACGAGTGGATTGCCTGAGCCCGCGGGTTCGAGACCAGCCCGGGCAACTTGGCGAGACCTCATCTCTACAATAAATAAAAAAATGATCTGCGTGTGGTGGCACGTGCCTGTAGTTCCAGCTACTTGGAGGGCTGGGGTGGCTCAGTGGCTCACCCTAAAATTCCAGCACTTTGGGAGGCCAAGGTGAGTGGATTGCCTGAGCCTGCGGGTTTGAGACCAGCCCAGGCAACTTGACTTCATCTCTACAAAAATAAAGAATAAAAAATAAAAATTAGCCAGGTGTGGTAGCATGCGCCTGCAGTTCTGGCTACTTGGAAGGCTGAGGCAGAAGGATCGCCGGAGCCCAGTGGGTCAAGGCTGCGGTGGCCGGGAGCGTGCCACTGCCCTCCAGCCTGAGCGATGGAGTGAGACTCCAACTTAAAAAAAAATTAAAAATTAAAAATAATTTAAAAAAGAATTTCAGAATCAACTACCAAAAAAAAGATAGTTGGGATTTTGACTGGGATTTCATTGACTCTATAGGTTAATTCAGAGAGAACTGACAGCCCAACAATATTGAGTCTTCAGACTCATGAATTTCTATTCCTCCATTTATTTAGGTGCTCTTTAATTTCGGTCAACAATATTTTGAAGCTCCCTGTGTACAGGTCTCGCATATGTTTTGTCAGATATATACCTAAGTCATATTTTTGTTGCTATGCAAGTGATGTTGGCCTCTTGAATTCCAGTTTCCGATCCGTCATTGCTAGGGTGCGGAAGGACAACTGGTTTTTATATAGTGAGCTTATATTCTGGAATCTACTAAAATCACTTATGGTTTTAATACGTCTTTTTCTAGAGTTCATAGACTTTTCTAAATAGAGGATCATGTTACCTGTGAGTAAAGCCTGTTTTACTTATTCCTTTCTCTTTTTTTTTGAGTAGGAGTCTCACTGCCACCCAGGCTGGAGTGCAGTGGCATGCTCATGGCCACCGCAGCCACCATGCCTAGTTAATGTCTTGATTTATTGTAGAGCTGAGGTCTTGCCAAGTTGCCCAGGCTGGTCTCGAACCCCTGGGCTCAGGTAATCCTCTCACCTCAGTCTCCTAAAGTGCTGGGATTATAGATGTGGAGCCACTGCGTCTGGCCATCATTTCTTAATTTAATACAGGCATTTATTATTTAGTGCTATAAATTTCCCTGTAAGTACTATTTTAGCAGCATAAATTGTGATATGTCATGTTTTCAGTTTTTATTAAGTTAAAACGACTTTCTCATTTCCTTTTTATTTTTTTTTGAGCTGGAGTCTCACTCCATCGCCCAGGTTGGAGTGCAGTGGCATGCTCACGGCCACTCCAGTGTAGGCCTGCTGGACTTCGGTGATCCTTCCGCCTCAGCCTTCCAACCAGCCAGAACTACAGGCGCGAGCTACCACACCTGGCTAATTTTTTATTTATTGTAGAGATGAGATCTTGCCAAATTGCCCGGGCTTGTCTCGAACCTCTGGGCTCAGGCAATCCACTCGCCTCAGCCTCTCAAAGTGCTGGGATGACAGGCCAAGCCACCGAGCCTGCTCTCTCATTTCCTTTTTTTGTTTTTTTGAGTTGGAGTCTCACTCTGTCACCCAGACCGGAGTGCAGTGGCCGCTCCCGGCCACCGCAGCCTCGACCCGCTGGGCTCCGGC
>NW_007247110.1:8644-16937 GCF_000164805.1 Carlito syrichta
CACTCACCTCAGTCTCCCAAAGCGCGGGATTACAGGCTGAGCCACCGAGCCTGGCTAGTACTCTATTTCAATTGATGTCACACCATTTTGGGGACAGTAGAACCTTGCAACAGTATACTTCCATTTCTTCTCTCCCAGCCCTTTAAAACATTGTTGTCATACATTTTTCTATATGTTATGCAACACACCACACACTGTTGTTGTTTTTGTGTTAAACAGTTATATGATTTATTTGCTTTTCGCAGCATCAGAGTCTTGCTATGTTGCCCAGGCTGCTCCTAAAACTCCTGGTCCCAAGTGATCCTCCTGCCTCCCAAAGCTCTGGGATTATAGGTGTGACCCATCATGCCTAAACAGTTATCTTTTAAAGAGATTTAGGACTGAGTGTGGTGGCTCACACCTATAATCCCAGCACTTTGGGAGACCAAGTTGAGACGCTTGCTTGAGCCCAGGAGTTTGAGATCAGCCAAGACCTCATCTCTACAAAAAATAGAAAAATTAGGCAAGTGTGATGGTGCACGTCTGTAGTCCCATCTCCTCAGGAGGCTGGGGTGGAAGGATCACCTGAGTCTAGGAGGTCGAGGTTGTGGTGAGCTGTGATCATACCACTGCATTCCAGCCTGGGTGACAGAGCAAGAACTTGACTCAAAGGAAAAAAAAACTGGGAAGAGGCATTTAGAAAATACTTCCCTGACTCTTTATATCTCCTCATGTAATTACTGTCTCTGATCTTTATTTTTTTCTGAGTTGGAGTCTCACTCTTTTTGTCCAGGCTGGAGTGCAGTGGCATGCTCACGGCCACCGCAGCCTTGGCCTGCTGGGCTCAGGCGATCCTTCGGCCTCAGCCTTCTAAGTAGCTGGAACTACAGACGCACGCCACCACGCCTGGCTACTTTTTGTGATTTATTGTAGAGATGAGGTCTCACCAAGTTGCCCAGGCTGGTCTCGAACCCCCCAGGCTCGGGCAATCCTCTTGCCTCGGCCTTCCAGAGTGCTGGGATTATAGGCTGAACCACCACGCCTGACAATTTTTTTTAATTTTTAATTTTGAAGATGTGGGGTACAATTCAGGGTTAGGTATACAGATGTTCATTATGCAGGTGCCCTTGTTGATGAGGTGTGCCCTCCCCACCCCCTGGCAGTTTCCCACTACTGCCAATCCCTTTCTTATAGTATTACAATAATTGTTCAAGGTCCGCTCATGAGTGAGAACATGTGCTACTCAGTTCTTTGTTTCTGTGACAGATCACTCAGTAGGATAACCTCTAAGTCCATCCAAATTGCTGTGGAGTTCATAATTTTGTCTTTCTTTATGGCTGCGTAATATTCTATCATGTACATGCACCACATTTTTCTTCTCCAGTCCTTTTTCGATGGGCAGCACGGTTGGTTCCATGTTTTTGCTATTGTGAATAATGCCGCAATAAACACGTGTACGCAGGTATCTTTTTCACAGCGTTTCTGATCTTTTTAACATTTTGTACCCACTCTCCTTTTCCAGGGACCCTAGTTTCACATATATTAGGCAACTTGAAGTTGTCCCACAGTTTACTGACGCTCTGTTGCAACATTTCCATCTTCTCTCTGAGTGTGGTTCCTTCTGGGTAGTTTCTATTCCTGTGTCTTCAAGTTCCCTCATCTTTTCCTTGGCAGTGTGCTATATCCTGTTAATTCCTTTCAGGGTATTCTCATCCCAGACATTATAGTCTTTGTCTCTAGAAGTTCAGTTTGGGTCTTTCATAGATCTCCCATGCTTCCATGTCACGTTTTTTTTTTTTTTAGTTGGAGTATCTGTTGCCCAGACTGGAGTGCAGTGGCCACTCCCGGCCACCGCAGCCGACCTGCTGGGCTCCGGTGATCCTTCCGCCTCAGCCTTCCAAGTAGCTGGAACTACAGGCGTGCGCTACCACGCCCGGCGAATTTTTTGATTTATTGTAGAGATGAGGTCTCGCCAAGTTGCCCAGGCGGGTCTCAAACCCGCGGGCTCAGGCAATCCACTCACCTCAGCCTCCCAAAGCATGGGATTACAGGCTGAGCCACTGAGCCTGGCTGGTAATGGATCCTGACAGGCTCCTTCCTCTTCTCCTCCAGGGGGGATGTCATTGCCTGGTACTTGCAGTCAAACTTACGGGCCAGGTGCCCTAGGTGAGCAAACTTTCTTGCAACCTTCAAACGCACAGCCTCGAGGGTGGCGGGAACCACTTTGTGCTGTATCTTGTCACAGAGCGGCTGGGTCCCATCATACTCCTTGAGGTGTCTTGGATGACCTGGCCTTGCCTAGTCTTGTGGGGCAGCTTGACTTGCAGTCTGGGGGCCAGAAAGTGGTGGGGTCGCGGATTGGTTGGCGTTCACTTGCAGGGGAAGGACAGGTACTTTAACTTGTTTCTGTAGAAATTGCTAGAAATGTTGATGCCCTCACAGTGGGTGACCACCGCCTTCCAGCCCAGCAGAACCTGTTCAACTATGACGGCCACCAGGTGGCCCAGGGGAGGATGGCCTCAGCCATTGAGCACCAAGACCTGCCTCTGTGCCATCTTTAGCAGCTGCCTGGAAAAGTGCTTGGTAATTTTTTATTGGATGCTAGACATTGTGCAATTAACAGTGCTGGGTACTGGAGATTTTTTTTTTGAGTTGAGGTCTCACTCTGTCGCCCAGACTGGAGTGCAGTGGCCACTCCCGGCCATCGCAGCCTCGATCTGCTGGGCTCCGGCGATCTTTCCGCCTCAGCCTTCCAAGTAGCTGGAACTACAGATGCGTGCTACTACGCCTGGCTAATTTTTTAATTTATTGTAGAGATGAGGTCTCACCAAGTTGCCCAGGTGGGTCTCAAATCCGTGGGCTCAGGCAATTCACTCACCTCAGCCTCCCAAAGGCGTGGGATTACAGGCTGAGCCCCCGAGCCTGGCTGATAATTTTTAAGTTGTTTGTAGAGATGGAGTCTTGCTATGCTTCCCAGGTTGGTCTCACACTCCTGGGCTCAAGTGATTCTTCCACCTCAGCCTCCCAAAGTGCTGGGATTATAGGTGCAAACCACCACATATAGCCTCCACTTATTTCTAGAATTTTGGACATCACTATCCTTCGTTGTCTGATGTTCACTGTCTTGAAAACTGTTTGATGGGATTTTTAGTTGTTTCAGGAAAGAGGGGAATTATGGTTCCGACCAATTCATCTTGCTGGAAACAGAAAAAATGCATCTCAGCTCTCTTGGAAATAGAGGCGTTTATGGGCCAGTGCCACCACTCCCCTGTTTTCTAGAGGAAAAAGAACTTGACTTAGAGGAATCCACTCATGTTTTTAAAAAGTACTGCAGCAATTTCACAAGAACACAATGCTGTGGTAAAGAAAAAAACCGACGATACCTCCAGAATCCACGAATACGTCCACAGGCAGCAACCGAAAACCACGACCAACTCCGGGCAACGCTAAACACTCACGCTCACTGAAAAAACCGGCCCTTCCCCAGACTGCGGTGGAAGCACTGAACGCTGCCGGAAGTTGTGCCACATTCACATCGTTCTAGAGGGATCTACAGTCCTCCTTTCCTCTGGCTTTTAATCTGTGAACACCCACTACGGGCAGTCTCTAAGTCCGGAGGTCACTATCTTTGCACGTGAAGGAAATCCAAGGCATTCTGTATTGAGGCGTGGACTTTCACCTATTTTTTTTTTTTTTTTTGAGTTGGAGTCTCACTCTGTCGCCGACTGGAGGGCAGTGGCCGCTCCCGACCGCCACAGCCTCGAACCGCTGGGCTCCGGCGATCCTTCCGCCTCAGCCTTCCGAGGAGCCGGAATTACAGGCGCCCGCTACCACGCCCGGCTAATGTTTTATTTATTGGAGAGACGAGGTCTCGCCAAGTTGCCCAGGCGGGTCTCGAACCCACGGGCTCAGGCCATCCACTCGCCTCAGCCTCCCAAGGCGCGGGATGACAGGCTGAGCCGTCGAGCCCGGCTATTTATTTGTTTTGTTTATCTACGTATTATTCATTCATTCATTGAGACATGGTCTCACTCGGTCGTCCAGGCTGGAGTCCAGTGGCACGATCACGGCTCGCAGCAGCCTCGACCTGCTGGGCTCCGGCGATCCTTCCGCCTCAGCCTTCCGAGGAGCCGGAATTACAGGCGCCCGCTACCACGCCCGGCTAATGTTTTATTTATTGGAGAGACGAGGTCTCGCCAAGTTGCCCAGGCGGGTCTCGAACCCACGGGCTCAGGCCATCCACTCGCCTCAGCCTCCCAAGGCGCGGGATGACAGGCTGAGCCGTCGAGCCCGGCTATTTATTTGTTTTGTTTATCTACGTATTATTCATTCATTCATTGAGACATGGTCTCACTCGGTCGTCCAGGCTGGAGTCCAGTGGCACGATCACGGCTCGCAGCAGCCTCGACCTGCTGGGCTCCGGCGATCCTTCCGCCTCAGCCTTCCGAGGAGCCGGAATTACAGGCGCCCGCTACCACGCCCGGCTAATGTTTTATTTATTGGAGAGACGAGGTCTCGCCAAGTTGCCCAGGCGGGTCTCGAACCCACGGGCTCAGGCCATCCACTCGCCTCAGCCTCCCAAGGCGCGGGATGACAGGCTGAGCCGTCGAGCCCGGCTATTTATTTGTTTTGTTTATCTACGTATTATTCATTCATTCATTGAGACATGGTCTCACTCGGTCGTCCAGGCTGGAGTCCAGTGGCACGATCACGGCTCGCAGCAGCCTCGACCTGCTGGGCTCCGGCGATCCTTCCGCCTCAGCCTTCCGAGGAGCCGGAATTACAGGCGCCCGCTACCACGCCCGGCTAATGTTTTATTTATTGGAGAGACGAGGTCTCGCCAAGTTGCCCAGGCGGGTCTCGAACCCACGGGCTCAGGCCATCCACTCGCCTCAGCCTCCCAAGGCGCGGGATGACAGGCTGAGCCGTCGAGCCCGGCTATTTATTTGTTTTGTTTATCTACGTATTATTCATTCATTCATTGAGACATGGTCTCACTCGGTCGTCCAGGCTGGAGTCCAGTGGCACGATCACGGCTCATTACAGGCTTGACCTCCTGGACTCAAATCATTCTCCCATCTCAGCCTCCCGAGTAGCTGGGACTACAGGTGCAGGCCACCACACTTGGCTCACTTTTAAAAATTTTATTTTTTGTGGAGATGAGGTCTCACTCTATTGCCCAGGCTGGTCTTGAACTCCTGGGCTCCAGCCATCCTCCCGCCTCCGCCTCCCAAAGTGTTGGGATGACAGGCGTGAGCCACCGTGTTGGGCCTCGCTTTCATCTTGAGATCACTAGACTCACCTGGAGAACGCTGCCCAGAAGTCTGGGCGCTGGGGCCACAGAGAAGCAGCTCTGACATCAGAAGCTGAGATGCAGACAGAAAGGGCTCTGCTGTATGGCTGCACGGCCCAAGTGCTGTTTCCTTTTGAAGCTCTCTGCCCTTGCCTACTCTCCAAATCTGGTACGAGCACAGGAAAATCCAGGAGTCGTTCAGGGCAGTATTAATAAAGTTACAAATAGTCATGGATCACATCACATTGGTCCCCAAAGTCCCGTCTCCTGCTAGTAGACAGCTGAGCCAAGTGGACTTGGAAGCTCCATTTGATCTCGACAGAAGTTAAGCAGTAAGACAATAATAAACATCTTTGATTAAGAATCTAATTGGAAATTTTTTTTTTTTTTTTGAGTCGGAGTCTCACTCCGTCGCCCAGACTCGACCTGCTGGGCTCCGGCGATCCTTCCGCCTCAGCCTTCCGAGTAGCCGGAACTACAGGTGCGCACTACCACGCCCGGCTGATTTTTTTGATTTATTGTAGAGACGAGATCTCGCCATGTTGCCCATGCGGGTCTCGAACGCGCGAGCTCAGGCAATCCGCTCACCTCGGTCTCCCAAAGCGCGGGATTACAGGCTGAGCCCCCGAGCCCGGCTCTAATTGGAAATTAAATTGACTTTCGGATTAGAGCAACCCTGCCTACTCAGGCAAGCTGCCCTCCTGCCCAGATCAACATTCAACGACCAGCTGAGTAGAGCTGCCCCCTCTCTCTCCAGATTCCCCAACCCAGACACCTGGGGACACAACGCTTCTCCTGATAAGCAAGCGAAGCCACTGGAAAGCAAATGAGTTGCCGACAAGCCCCAGGCTCATTCTGATGTATGTTCAGGAGGCAGTGGATGGAGACGTCATGACCAGGCTCAACTCTACAACAAAGACCAGTCTAGAAGTTTCTTTTTTTTTTTTGAGTTGGAGTCTCACTCCATCACCCAGACTGGAGTGCAGTGGCCACTCCCGGCCACGCAGCCTCGACCTGCCGGGCTCCGGCCATCCTTCCGCCTCAGCCTTCCGAGTAGCTGGAACTACCACACCCAGTTGACTTTTTATTTATTGTAGGGATGAGGTCTCGCCAAGTTGCCCGGGCGGGTCTCGACCCCGCGGTCTCAGGCAATTCTCTTGCCTCAGCCTCCCAAGGTGCTGGGATTACAGGCTGAGCCACCACACCCGGCCTAGAAGCTTCTTAAGAGATGGAGTTTACACGTGTTTATGCTGGCAGTTCTAGTTTCAGGCCCTGTGCATTTTGTGAGACCTCGCCTCCACGTGGACTGGCGAACAGTGACACCTCACCTTCGTGGTTGCTGGCGCCCTGGAGGAAAGGGTATAGGGAGGACCGTAGGGTGGCGGAAGCCCAGCAGGGACGGATCTTCGTCAGCAGCCCGAGTGGGAGGAGGGAGGGCCTGCCTGGTTGGTCGGCGCCTCGTTCTACAGGCATCGCCTGCTGGTGGACACACAGAGGCCTGCGGTGGCCCGAGTTCTTGCCACGTGCAACTTCCCAGGACTGATTTCTGTCATGGCTGGACATGTGACAATCAGGTTCTGACCGCAAAGCTGACCACAGATATTCTTCTCATCCAGGGAATGTTGACTGCCCAAGTGGACCCACCGTACAGGTCTGAAGAGGAAGATCTTTTATGTTTTGAGTCGGGGTCTCACTCTGTCGCCCAGGCCGCACTGCAGTGGCAGGATCATGGCTCACTGTGGCCTCAACCTCCGGGGTCTCCTCCCGCCTCAGCCTCCCAAGCAGCTCCCGGGAGGATCGTTTGAGTCCAGGAATTCAAGTCCAGCCTGGGCAACATAGCAAGACTGCTTCTCTACAAAAAAAAAGAAAGTAGTCAGGTGTGGTGGCACCTGCCTGTAGTCCCAGTTACTGGGGAGGCTGAGGCAGGAGGATCACTTGAGCACAGGAGGTTGAGGCTGTGGTGAGCCGCACTCGTGCCACTGCACTCCAGTCTGGGTGACAGAGTGAGACCCTGACTTATTAAAAAAAAGATAATGATAATAATATCAGCTTTATATGCAGTATTTCCTTTACTCCTCAGCACATCTAAATGGATGTGTTAACATTCTCCTTTTTAATAGGTTATAAAACGGACTCAGAGAGGTTAAGTGACTTGCCCAAGGTCACAGAGCTAGAAGGTGATGCAAGCCCAGACATACCCATGACCTTAACCAATAAACTCTACTTGCTGAATTGAGATTCCTTTCCGTATTTAAGGGGGGAATTAGACAGGCTAATCTTCAGCCCTGAAACGCTGTTTCTTTCGTTCGCTCGCGGGCCAGCTCTCCTCAGTGCCATGGCCACAGAAGGGCCCGCCGCCTCCCCGAACACACATCTCGCAGCCAGCAACACTCTCCGAGAGGAAAGGGCCTGGGTGCAAAGTGTGTGGCCGGAACCGTCCAGAACCCCCTCCCTCCTCGTGCGCCTGCTGTGCTCGCAGGGGGTTGGCAGGGGAGCCGCGCACAGGAAGCATGGCGCGTCATGGCACGTCGAGCGAGGCTTTTGGATGCTGACCACCCGGCCCGCCATCTGTGAGGCTGACAGCCGCACGGCGGAGTCTGACACCACTTGGCTCGAGTGCGTGGATATGATTCTTCCCATTCCCAGGGTGGCTCGAAATGATAAAAGAGGACCCAGAGACAAGGGCCAGCGGTCAGCTGGGTCCAAAGGACCCAAGCCCCAGAGGGGGGCACGGGGGGGAAGGGCATCCCCGACGGCTTGGAGGCGCCATGGCTGCTACTTGATCCACAGAAGGGCTGGGCTCCCCCAGGGCGGGGTCTGGGCCCCGGGCTCGAGGTCAGCAGGAGGGATTCAGGTTGTGGTCAAGTCACCCGTTTGCAGACCCTTGTGACGCCAGCATCGCAGTTTCATTTCCCTATGCCGGGCTGGATCTGGGTTCCCTAAAACAGAGAGAACAAAGGCGATTTATTTACTTATTTATTTTTTTGAGTTGGAGTCTCACTGTCGCCCAGACTGGAGTGC